>NW_005842597.1:98992-124077 GCF_000455745.1 Alligator sinensis | reverse complement strand
GAGACGGGGGTTGGGTGGCTTGTGGCAGAGCTCCCCATGCAGCGTGGGGCAGTGGGGGCAGCAGAGATCCCCTCCCCCCACCAGCCTGGCAGCTTATGGACATGGCTCAGGGTACTGTCACCCCACTAGCACGCACCCTCAAATGAAACCAGGCCAGGTCTCGCTGTCACCTCCAGCTCCCAGCACCACATGCCAGAGCTCCACACCCTTGGGCTGGGCCAGGTCCTGTCTGACGGGCCCTCATGCTGTCAGCTGAGCCCAGCTCCATGGGGGCAGAACCCAGCCTGACCCTGGGGCACGCAGCTCCAGCATGCGGTGCCAGGAGATGTGGGTGACAGCTGGACCCATCCTAGTTATGCCCAAAGGCGTGCACCAACAGGATGACACTGCCCTGCACCATGTCCAGCCACCGATTCTGGGGCAGTGCCACACTGCCAGGGGTGTCTGCCAGGAGTGAGCATGAGAGCCCTGATGGCTGCTGCTGCTGCAGGGGGCACTTTGCATCATGCGGGGAGCTGGGTGAGGGACCCACCCCTCCTACATAGTCTCCCCTACCCCTGCAGCCCCCCCACACCCACATCCCTAGATACCAGGGACGGAGCCTGGGTCCAATCCACTGCTCCTGCCTTGCCCTGTTCCTGTTTGCTCCAGCATGCTGAGGCATCTCTCCAGAGGACTCAGCTTCTGGGTGCTTCAGGGGGCTGCTTTTTTCAGCGTGTTTTTTTTATATACCAGGATTTCCTGGTATCAAAATTAGAGTCCATGCTGCAAACATGCAGCACAAGGAACATTTTTTCATCCCCAGTGTACCTCTTATAGATTTCATAGATTTCATAGACATTAGGGCTGGAAGGGACCGCGGAAGATCATCAAGTCCAACCCCCTGCCCCAGGGGCAGGAAGTCAGCTGGGGTCACAGGATCCCAGCAAGATAAACATCCAATTGACTCTTAAAGGAATCCAGAGTAGGTGCTTGCACCACCTCTGGCAGCAGTCTGTTCCACTTCTTGGGGGCTCTTGTGGCATCTCAAACTGGTATGAGATGCCACAACATGCATGTGCTCACTTGTCTGGTCACATGCATGCATGCATACATACATACATACATACATACATAGGTCTGCTTTATTTATATAGTAAACCAATGCAAAAGTTAATTGTCTGCAAATCAGAACAACTAGTTTTCTGATTCATTCAGTATCTAAGCTTATAGTGCTTAAATTACTTTTTTTGATCAGCTGCATTTTTCCTCATTTGTTCACTGACTTGTAGTACACCATTCTTCTACTCCTTATGCAAGACTTGTCTAATACTCTTAGCAAATCATATTTTAATATGGTCTTTATCTCTTTTTTGGCTTGTAGTCCTCATTAGCATAAATGCTTTAAATAGTGACACTATTGCACAGCTTCATAGTGCACAGTGGTACTTAATTACTAACTGTTACATTTTTAGAGAAATAATAAGCCATGGCTTTAGGTGGACTGCCACTAACATCTAATATCACAGGCATTAACATTTAATTTCCAAAGTTCTTCAAAGCAAATGTGTTTTTACAGCTTGGTAAACACAAACATCAATACCCTTTCAGGAATTTGATTGTCTACCGTGTTCTGAAATTAACACTGTTTTACCACAGATACAAGAGTCCTGTGAGATGCCCCATCACTCTAAAAACACAATATATTTTCCTTCTCTCTCACGTTCAAAGAATAGTCAGTTATCCCTTCTCCGTGGTAGGCCCTAATGGATTTGCATACATTGACCTCAAGGTGTTATATGTAAAATCCTAATTTCCTTCAAGACTGGAGATGAATGAATGCTATGCTAATGAAAGAAAAACAGGGCAGTGTGTTTAATATTTTAATGTATGCAATGGAAAAATTGTTGGCAAATAATTGCTTCCTTTCTTACCCTCTTTGAATAAAGCCACAGTGTACACTGCAGAGTCATTTCTAATATCCATTTTCAGCTTTCCACAATTAATATAATGGAAGTTTGTTAATAGTTAGCTTCACCAGCTTCCCACTAAACTCTGAAACAGATTCCTCCATAATATAAATGAGCCAAATCCCACTGAGATCATTAGTAGTTATGTCAGTTTATGCCAGGGATTAATTTGGCACTCTGAAAGTGGGAGTTCCCAACAGATCTTTTAAAGAGAACTGCCAAGGTTAAATGTAAGAGCACTGGGGTCAGTAACCATGTTAAAAGCCTTGTGTATCCTCATGAGAAGATCCCCTGAAAAAAGAGAATAGTAATTATGTCTGTGCCAGCAAATAAGTCTTAGTGGTTAGGAAGGTAAGACTTGTTATACAAGATCTGATCAGTGGTCTGTCTTGTCAGCATCCTGTCTGCAAAAAATTCAATATGAAATAGTCATAAATTAGTGGATAAAATAGATTTTATAGTGGATAAAAACAGATTTAAAAAAATATATATTGTCAGAATCAGCGTGGGCTTCATCCTCGCCAGTTCTCCGAGTACAATCTAAATAGATTCAGTTGTACTACATGTCCAGACACTTCTTTGGTGTCTATTGGTGTTGCATCTAAAGGCAAACTTTTGGTTTTGCAGTTAAAAATAGATACATTTTTTCTCAAAGATATTTTATGGCATGGGAAAAAGGTTAGTTAAAATTTACTCTGCAAAAAAAAAGAAATCTATCTTCACTTTTGATTACTGCTATCTCTTGAAAGATTTACTGATGAATTATTCAAAATAAAAAGAGAAAAGAATAACAAGCTATAAGCAGGGTAGATTCCAACAGGGACAAGGTCACTTGCTTTTTTTTTCCCTTTGAATTACTTGATCAGTGTCAAAGAAGAGAAACTATAGGAATACAAAGACCCACCGGCTGTAAATCCAACCCTTTAAAGTTGATATGTTGATACAAGTAGGTCCTCAGTGTTGTTTTACAGCACTAGTAATATATTTCCCTGGGACACAGTTTGACATGATGTATATTGAAAGGAGCTATTTTTGGTAAGAATAGAAACTGACAATACTAAGGAGCACTTGAATTAATTGACTCATTAGTAAGGTATTTTGTAGAAGCTTTCCCTCAAAAGTCTTCCTGCCCTGCAAATTTACCTGAAGATCAAAACAAAACCAGTTCTCTAATACAAACCTTGTTACAGTGTTTCATTATACTATCAGGCATCCAGTACTAAAGTGATGATAATTAGCACTGTTAAAGCACTTTACATTTTTACAAAGCACTGTGCAAACATCAATTAATATTCACAATACCCATGTGAGGTTGATGAGTAAATATCAATGTAACCTCTGTTTTTCTTCAGTTCCCCACGTATGTGATTGTACTCTTCCTTACCCCAGAGGAAGGATTCCCAAAATTCTTACAAGTCTGTTGTTCCTTCTTCAAAATGGTTTCTTAGATGTTTAATGAAATCTTGGTCCCATTAAAGTCCCCAAGAGAGTTTTGCCAGGGACCTCATATAGAGGACTATACCTACACCAGTTTATTTAAAGCAATGTGACTTTAAATTAAGTTTTCAGTGATGAGTCAATGAATGAAAACACCCTTTCTTGTAAGTTCAGAAGAGAAACATGTCTCACTTCCAATTTTTATCAGGTTTTGTCAAAATGAGAAACTGTTCAAGCAGGATAGAAAACTATCAGCTTCTTCTGGAAGGTTACCAACACAGTGAATTTTTGCCCTGTGGCCTATGAAAAGGAAGACAAAAGTCCTTCCTTAAGCTGAGTCTTTCTTCTAGCAGGGAAACACTGGGCTAGACAGTGAACAGGAATATGCATATTTGTTGAAGGTAGTCTAGGCTGGCAAGTGGTTTTATGTCTACAGATTCAATCTATGCCATTAGACTATTTGGTAAATATTATCCAGGGTTGGGGGATGGGGGAACCAGAACATACTTAGAAGATCTGAGTCCTCTCAAGGTGTTTTATGAAGAGATGTGTTACAGTAATTGTCAACAATGTTAGATTTGTGCAGTTCTTCATGAGACTGGGATGTGGCAAGGGAGTTCCAGACCCCAGAAGCCAACCTGTACTTCTACAACATTCACTTAATGGGGGCCTCACATGGAGCCTGCTTCAAGAATTCCTCTTCAGTAATTCAAGCAATGTAGGCCGATACATTGCCATGGAAATTCCCCTGAAGGCCCGTTCCAGCTCCACTCGTCTCCGCTGGTGGCAACCATCTGAGAATGGGCATTTTTACAGCCCATGGGTAATTGATCAGGTAATTCATCTTTTGTACTTTAAAATATGACCTCACATTGTCCTCAGGCTCAGTATTTCCACTGTGCTTATATTTGTTCCTTTACTCGTTCTTCCTAGAAAACCTTTGGAATGATATTTTAGAAACACAAAAATGCAGCAAAACCATTTATCAAAATTAATGTGTCGGAGTGTTTGTGCTTTTAATATGTTGCTATCTTGCTGGGTACAAATATCCATATCAATACTAGAGAGTTTTTTGACACTTGGATAAAGCCAACTTGTTAAGATTAGAGCTAAGTGTAATATGTAAAATATATATCAGCACCCGCTCAAATTTGAAAACCCCCACATTCAGGGATGCCCATATATGGAGTTTGTTTTGGCAGTTTATAACAAGATGAGTTATTTGTAGAAATTACATCTGGATCCCTCTTCTAATTTTGAACACAGTGGAAGTTTGGGAGTATCCAGATTTGGGGTTTTCTTCTGTAGAAAGCAATACATTATTTTTTGGTGGTTGTCCAAAACACTCTGTTTACACTTACATCTATATAAATCTGAAATAACCTCACAGTACACAGTGGTATACTATAGTGTAAAGGAAATAGGCACTGTTCCTAGCAGTAATATTACTGAAGTTTGAGGCCAATATTGTAAAACATACAAATATTTTTATATTTGTTAGTTCATTTCTCAAACACCTCAAGGTTGCATTCACAAATTCTAAGATCGCAAAGCTTTCTTTCCTTTCTTTCACGTATTGAATAAAAATCCTTTACTTTAATTCCTAGCTCTTTGTTGTTTGCTACTATTGAATGATTGTCAGAACAAACAATATCATACTGAATTCAGAAAAATGGATAAATAATTAATTTCATTCTACATGGAGAGGAAGGGTAGTACACTGACCTTGAAGTCAATGGCAAAACTCCCTTCCCTTTCAAAAGATTTCACCCAAAATGCATGAGGCCATGCTGCCTTTCAGCAGGCAACAGGAAAATTATTGCTGTGGGCATGATTCTGTAAACTTTTTCTTTATGAGAGTAATTTTACTCTCTGGGTAGTCATGTTGAGTCAGTAGTTCAATAGACTATTCATGTGAACAGAATTACTCATCTGTAATAAGCATTTACAAGATCAAGCCCTAGTTTGGCATTCATGCTCTCTTCTCTTCCTTTCAGGTGGCCACCTTTCCAAAATAGTTAACTTGGAGGGGCTGCCTTCTATTTACGGTCTGTCTCTTTCTGATATAACTTATTGATTTCTTCTTTTCTTTTTTTTTCCTTTTTTGAAAATTCTGGATAAATCAATTTCTGACGAATATAGAACAGTCCAGCACTAACAGGGTATGAACTATATCACCAGTAAATTGTTTTCACCTCTAGGATTCTAGTAAATACCTGAGTTTCAAAGAACTTCTGAATTTTATTTTTTCATTCCATGATCTAAGAAAACTGTTCTTCTAATGGTTTCAGATACTTATTGGTGGAAACATCTCTGGTAACACAGTCCTAGAAGATGATTTCACCACACTGGATAGCAGAAAGTGGCTGCTCCATCCAGGTGGAACAAAGATGCCAGTGTGTGGTTCTACTGGAGATGCACTGGTTTTCATCGAAAAAGCTAGCACCCGTTATGTTGTCACCACTGACATTGTGGTTAATGAGGATTCTTTCATGCAAATAGATTTTGCAGCCTCCTGCTCTGTCACAGATTCCTGTTATGGTAAGAGCTTTTTGGTAAATCTCTGTTCTTCTTGTATAGGAGTGTATGGCTACCTATTTTCTGATTCAGCCATCTGTGGCAATAAAGGCTCAGAAATCAAGCAAGGAAACTAGTTGGTTTCTATCAGGAAATTAGAATTTCAGCATTTATTGTTGATGCGTTCATACACCAAACACCAGTACACTTAGTATGTGCATTCTTTCCTGAAATGCTTTGCAAGCATTTAAGAAAAGAAAGCAATTCTAACTCAGCTCATTCAAGATAGTGGTGCTCAATGTTTTGGCTCCATGGACCAAATGACTGGTGCAGGGCCAGTCCATAGGCTGGATACCACCTAGGGCAGCAGTTCCCAAACTGTGGGTCACAACCCCAAATGGGTGGATGGAGTGACAGGGGTGGCAGGCTATGGGTTGGGAGTGAGGGGTCATGCTGAGGAAATGGGGCCATAAATAGAGTTATGCTGAGGAAAGGTTTGGGAAGCACTGATGTAAGGCATGGCACCCAGATACACATCTTGTTCTTGGATAGACACAATAAAGAAAAAAGATTTTTCCAGAGTTAAGATGCATGGAACAGGGACAGAGCTTAATCTCCAGCTCATCCCCTCTTCCTTTCTCACTCATGCAAAACCTACGGTTTTAACCCTTTCAGAGCTGAATTTTCAGAGGCTCTTTGACCTTTGCTGCTTAGGCAAAAGCTGAAACTATAGCTGCTACTGAAGACTAGACTACATGGATGGACCTAGGATTTTTAAATGAGCTAAAACCAGTCTACAGGGCTGTGAAATAAGAGAAGAGACACCAGGAGAAACTAATAGACAGCAACATTGCCAAAGAAAGGATGCCTTGATTAGTGGGGCATAAAGATTACTAAAAAGAAGAAGGATTTCTTAACACCTATGAAATGATTAGAAGCAATCAAACAGATTATAAAGAGCCATGAAGTCAATTGACTCCCTTAGCCTTGCCTGAAAAGAAATGCCACTGTTGCTGCCAGGCAGTTGTTTTTAAACTTAGCTTGGAGGAGAAATCAAACCCCGGTGCAAATGTGTCACTGCCCTGCCCTGTATGTGCCTCTGCTCTACTCCACCCATTTCTCCATGCAACTGCTGGAGGGAAAAGATGGAAAAGAAGCAGTAGCCATTTTGCAGCAGCTCCATGTTTCTATTCTGGATAGAAACTTAGCTTCCCTGCCAGAAGGCTAAATTTTGCGGGGAAAGGTGTGTGGGGTATGTGAGTAAATCTGGTATGATGCTGAAAACCAGCATATTTTCATGATTTTGCATAATGGGCTTACAAAACCTTTGCGCTTGATTCTGAATTTATTTATATTAGGTGCATATCAGTATAAATTATTTCTAAGTTATACTGGGGCAAAGTGATATCAGAATTTGGACTTGGGTTTCTACGCATCTTAGATCTCAGTTTACAGCACTGAACAAGTAGGAGAATCTGTGGGAAAAAATTAATGACTTTGTAATTAAAGACTATATCGTAATGCATAATCATGGGGAAGACTTAAGATAATACCTGCATTTCCTAACTTATAAGTGCTTGAATTTGCAACTTAAATAGCATTATTTTAAATTAGAATTTGGAGGAAAGTGTTTGGCTTTAAAGTGGGGCTGGGGGTTGCATGAAATATACCCACACATACACACACATACACAGTCAGCTCCAGGCACTTCCATTGGATTCTGCATAAAAAATGGAAATTGTGTTTTCAGCAAATCCCTAAAGTAGATTAACTGATTTTTTTTATTTGAAGCCTCTGGAACCAAGATATTTTAGTCTAGAAATTAACAACTGCCCCATGCATAATAATTACTTTTCATTTGGCATTAAAGCTATTAGAGCATCTCTTAAGTGTCATTTCTGTTAAGTTTAAGAGTACTCTGACAGCTTAGTTATATCTTGGCAAGAAGACATTTCCTTCTTTTTTGTTTTGTCTATTACACTTAACATTTATTTGAACTCATTATTCAATTAGGCAGGAAACTGTGCTTCCAGTCATGATAGAGGGAGGATCCGTTTTAGTGAAGATGATTCTATTTTTTAAGAGTGTTTGTCATTGTGGATACTCACTTGTCTCCATGTATTTGTATAATTCCTATTTCTGAGTTCAGACATCCAGTAGGACCTATTAGATGATTGTTACTCATGAGGAGGGGGAACAGAAATGGGCCCATTGTCATCAAAAAGCAAATTTACCACCATTATAACTGTAACCACCGTTCTGTTTGCAATTCACCTGGAAATCTTGGCAGCTGGAACTTTAGTTTTAAGTTTCAGTTCTGTGTCTATTGTTACTTCAACTTCATGTAGCCAATGTGAAGAAATGCATTGACATTTTTTGCAATTTTTTACTTGCTTTTGTAAGAAAAGTTTGTAAATCATAAACTTAAAATAATTTTAATTGCTGATATTCATTATATTTGAATGTATTCATGGATTTAATACAGCTAGGTAATGATATTGAAATATATAACTGAAGTCAACCTAGCTGAAAAACTAAATTGAATATATAATATATATTTTATATGAGAAACTGTAATGATTTAACTAATGTGTACATGCACTCCTGTTTTCCACTGGACAGAAACAGAATTGCTCAATAAGTACTGTCATCAAATGAATTATCTTCAAAATCAGGGGCAGGCCTGACTGCTAAGTTTAAGATGGTCTGGAAACTACCCTTGCTGCTACTGTAAACTTGAGTGGTCCAGATAGGCATCACAATGACACCAATGAGGTCTTCAGTGGTCACCAGTTTGTTACAACATACTTACGGAAGCATACCTATTTCTTTATTAACTACTTTTATTCCAATTTTTAGCTATTGAGCTGGAATATTCTGTGGATCTTGGATTAACATGGCACCCCATGTCGAAAGACTGTCTTCCCACTAATGTAGAATGCAACAAGTACCATCTCCAAAGGATTCTGGTATCAGACACTTTCAACAAATGGACCAGGATTACGTTACCTCTACCTCCCTATACAAGGTAAACACATTTTTATATAGAGAAATCTAAATGCATAAGTACCTGAGCAAAAAAAAAAAAATTGCTGTTTGTGTACTGGTTGTATATAGAGTAGTTAGACAGACAAAGAAATGAAAATGATATTAAGTTTCGAGTTTGTAATGCAAAATTACTGTGTTGATTTATCAGTTATTTTAAAAAGGGGAGCGTTGAAGACAATTGACTATCTGCTCTACCATATCCCCATCTATCCTCTCTCTCCATCAATTTATCCCTTTTGTGTATATGTGGAAGTGGTCCAACCTGGGAAAAAGAGAACAATTCAGTGAGGCAACATCGCTCCGAGTTCCCTGATCATCCTGGGAACATGTCCTTGGTTACACCCCATCAGTGAGCGTAGCACACTCCCTGTCCTGTGCCCAGAGAGGTCTGCTGGCCAGTGCAGAGGATCAGATGGAGCCCTGATTCTGACTCCTTTCCATCCTCTTAGGGGGATCTTTTCTCTAGTGTGTACTAGAGTGGAGTGAATGCCTACAGTCTGGAAAACCCAGAGAATGCACTCGTGTCCAACTTAATAAATGTAAGAGGCCATGAGGCTTCTTGTGCCTTTCAGCATACCCACAGGGAAGCTAAGTACATTCTGACTTTTAGAGGATAATGTAAAGCCATGATTTAAAGAGAGCCATTTTGACTTTTCTCAGTACCTCCAGGCAGAAAATTTTATAACAACTGCAACTGTTATCGTTACCCTAATTAATTTCTGGTTGTTTTTGGAGGTTGCTGGTTAATTCTATTGTCTAGATCCCCACCTGCTTCCTGTATCTGCTGATATTGGCTCTGAATTTTTGGTTTTAAGTATCATTTTTATGCTTCTTGTTTTTCTGTGAATCCCTTATACTGTTCACATCTATTGTGCTTTCATATACTGGCCCATTATCACCTTCATTTCCTTTCAGTACATTCTTTTTGTTTTTAAAGAAACAAATTGTTTTTCATTTTGGGGTTGAGTTTCATGCTGTGCAAAGTATCATTCTGTACTGACAGCACTAAAGTTCTCTATTTGAAAAGGTACCACAAGCTGGTCAGGATGAGTTGCCTCACAATATGACTGACTTTTGACCAGTAGCATAAGGAAGGAAAGGAATCGGGGCACCAACCCTGGGGTCAGGGTTATAAAAATACCAGCAGCTATTTTAGCTCAAGCATCTAAATACAACTCCGCATTTCACCTCACCCACCAAAGGGCAATTAAATAGTTCAGGCCCCATTTTATACCATTCATGGTGTAAACTTACACTCTCCAGTCTGTAGGTCCTATGTTGTTGACTTCCCTGCTTTATATTAGGAAGCTCAGGCACTAACAGCAGTGCAGATGTAGCAGCATGCAGCTCAGCCTGGGCTATCTGCCCAGGGATTTACTCAGCTTCTCACATGGGTTTTTCAGTCTGTACTGAGGTCTGTCCTGATGCAGCTCAGGAAATGGTGCCTGTTCTATTTTAAAGCTAATAAGATATGTCTAGGAGTCTCAACAGCAGACATGCCTCAAGCCTGTCTGGTGAGAGAGCTGTGAAGATTGCCATTTGGCACTATCTGCAGTTTCTGTGACTGGGGCCCATGTTTACCAAGTATTGGGAGCACACACTGATTTCCCTTGAATCATATCTGGATGACAACTGTATAAACTAGAACTGAGTATCCCCATCTACCATTCTTAATTGTCTAAGGTATCTGGTCCCTTTTCATAGAGTCATTATGATTATGAGATGGCTAACCTTATTTGTAAGTTTTAATGTCTGTATTGGCCTCCTCTCACTGAGTTATTCTTCTGTGTGACTTAACATATATGTTCTTTGAAATCTGTGGGCCATGTTTTTACTTTGTTTCATAGATTCATAGACTCATAGATTGTAAGTGCTGGAAGGGACCTCACACGATTATCAGGTCCAGCCCCCCTGCACTAGGCAGGAAAGACAAATGGGGTCATGTATTTAAAGCTTGTAACGTTTAAGACCTAAAGGGACTCTCAGGATGACGTCATGAATGGCAGTGCTCCCTAAACTGAACTCTTTGACTGGAATTTGTCAACCAGGGAAAGGAAGATGAGGCTCCACTGAGGCAGAGGTTGTTCCTTATTTTAATCCAACAGCTCTTCCTCTCACCTCATCCTTCAGTTAGGGATGAGAGACATCCCACTGCCATCGCCCCCACAAATTATCCTGGTTACTCATGATAAGGATTAGGTGAGAGATGCTTTGCTATTCTGAGCTGTGTGGTAGCACTTTTCTGTGTGCGGTTTGTGCAACATGCCTACCTGTTGACCTAATAGTTTTCCTGGTGTGCAGCCTCCTTGCATAGTTTTCTGGGGCTTATACATCCCAGAGTGCTGTATAACTTGGAGTCTGTATAAGGCAGCAAATAGTTAACTCATATATCTTAGTCTAAAATGGTATTCTAAAATATAAATCAGAATATAAAACTTCATGCAGAAGCCTCACTGATTTAATAAGCTCTATAAATTGTTAGTGAAGTTGCCAAACCTGAAGTAGATACTGTGAGATTTAGTGCTTATTTTTCCTTCACAAGTTCTTCCTCAAAATGTACATAGACAGACAGACCTTTCTACATTGATGAGCTATGTGGATTTCTTTGAGAAAAGCTCATGTTCAATCTAAATCAGATAGTCCAGCCATCTCAAAAATTAAATCCAGACTTAGTAAAATGCTTATTAAGAAATGATTACATCTGATAACATGAAATAAAACATTGGCTCTACCAGAAAGTTATTTGTGTACTGCACTGTATTTGGTCAGTTTTAAATTGGTCATTATTTTTGCGCAAGCAGCATAAAGCTCAATGCTGCCACCTAGAGTTTAAATACAATAAAATGTGCAAGATTTAATTTAAAACTGCATAATTAAAGTAACTCCATTTTTATCTGCATTCTGTTAAATTTGTTTTCAGTCAATTCCTTCTCTGCATAGTGTCAAATCCTGTCTCCACTGAAGTTAATGGTAAAACTGTCATTGACTTCCCTGTATCTAGAATTTCACCTTACACTTAGCTTTCTTAATATTTTGTATCATTGCTACTTTGGAAGCTGGCTACTAAGCATGTAAGCCAATAGCTGAAGTCTTAACTACTGCACCATCTAATCCTTTTCCATTTTAGGGGAGGTGATATAGTGGGTAAAACACTAACAGCTGATAGTAGCGGGGTTATGCAAGCACTCCCAGCACTGCCACTACCATTGGAGCTAAACCAAGCGTAGCAAGGGTGGGAAATTTACTTGTACCCTGGGTTTGTCTCATCTAGTCAGTAGCTTAACTAGGGGAGGGTGAAAGGGGCATCTGCCCTGAGTGCCAGGTTAGGCCAGAATTGCCCCCTATACTGCAAAGACAGAAATTGTCCCCAACCCTCAGCAACCCCTTAAATAGTGAAAAATCACTTCCCCGTTTATTGACGTTCTAGCCAACTTGCATCACACATACAGCATTTTGCCCCACTTACTAGTTCTGCATAAATCACAGGCATAGGTGATGCATTGGGGGGGCATGTGCCTCCCCTAAAATTGGCCACCACCAACGCCTGCGACACTGCCTGCGGGCGGTCCCTGCTCAGCCTGCCCTCACCACTGACATCACCACAGCTGCCTGTGGACAGTCCTTGTTCGGGCTGCCCTTGCCACCAATGTCACCACGGCCGCCTGCGGGCAGTCCTCACTCGCCGCTATGCCCCTGCTGCCAACACCGATGCTGCCTGCGAGCGATCACTGTGCCCCCCCAGCCTCAGGAGGCACACATTTTCATGATCACAGGTGTGATCTAATGCTCCCTGAACTTAATGAGATAATCCCTATTGGTCTCAGTGGTAGATGGATCGGGCCTAATTTCTCTGTCTCCCCACAAATGCACATGGACACATTCCTATTCCCATCTCCCCACCATGAAACCAGCTCCCTTTTCCCCAGTCTTGGCTACAGGCTGAATAATTTGCTTTGCATGGGGCTCTGTAATTCTGTTGATTCAGCTTGGGTTTATTCAATGAAGAAATCAGTCCTCCTTTCACATACAGCTCAAGTCTGGAGGAAGAGACACAATTAGGTTTCCTTTCCATTTAAATAAAGTTTAGCACAAGTGGAAATCCTATCTTCTTTCCCTTTCTTTCCCAAAGGTCTCAAGCAACTCGTTTCCGCTGGCACCAGCCAGCTCCATTTGACAAGCAGCAAACATGGGCTATAGACAATGTCTACATTGGAGATGGCTGTATAGATATGTGCAGTGGCCATGGGAGGTGCACACAAGGCAACTGTGTGTAAGTATAGCTCTTTTCCTGAGGTGGATACTGTAATTTCAAGGTAATGACTTGAAAGCATATTTCTTTTTTGAAACAGTAAGAGGCATAGCACCACTTGAGAAATAAAATGCTAAGATGAGGGTGGGTGGGCACATTAGAGAATGCATCACTTCAGACTTTGATGGCTAGATTTGTCCTTCAAGAGATACAGTATGGAATGGTGCTGCCCCTGAGAGAGGATAGGGAAAGGGACAGCACAGTGCTTCCCCCAGCTCCCAGGAGCTGTATACAAACTGTTCTGTCCTCTAGGCTGGGTGATGGAAATAGATTCCCTCTCAGAACCTCATTAGCTGAGGTAGGTTACTGTCCTCTCTAAAGTAACTGGCACCCATAGGGGTGCAGAGAAAACAGTCCGGGTCTCCTTGGTCTTTTGCATGGGGGTTTCATTCCAGTTCCCTTTTCCTCACAGGTTATTCCTGTTCCTAGCATCCAGGGCTGGATGTTGGCTCTCTCTTCTGAGTAGGAGGACATAATCTTGTCCAGTGGGCACCTTGTAGTTGCCATGCTGACCTCAGCATTAGTGTAGACTCTGTGGCCTATTGCCATACCCATTTTCCAAATGGATCTCTGTTGTGCCAGTAGTGGTACCCATGGAGCTCCACATTGAGATAAAACAGTACCCATTCTGCAGCAGCATAGTACCCATTCTACTGAATGTTTGGCTCTCTCCCTTCACAAAAGACAGCCGAAATTGCCCCTAGATGCATAATTATATTGTGACTGTGCAACATACACATTTCTGTATTTTCCTCCCTGCTTAAAGCACTAAAAGGCAATGTGTTTGGTTAGGCTGGCTTGTTATCTTAATAGATTTATCTATCAAAATACAGTTTCTTTGACTGATAAGGCTCCATGATAGGAGTGTACTACTCTGTACCTGGCATGTTATCAGCTTGAATGAAAACCACATACCTGTGGGACTTTATATTATTTAATTATATCTTGTTTAATATTAACAACTTCTGAAAGAGGAATCCATGTGAATCCATGCCACGCAAGACAAATAGCCTCATCTGGAATAAAATAATATTGATTAAATCTTTGTGCAGAAAACCTTTCTAAATGTGTTCACTTTTTGTATTGTTTTCCTCTGCAGCTGCGATGAACACTGGGGTGGGCTCTACTGTGATGAGTCTGAGACATCCCTTCCAACACAACTTAAAGATAACTTCAACCGAGCTCCATCTAATCAGAACTGGCTAACAGTAAATGGGGGGAAATTGAGCACAGTCTGTGGAGCAGTGGCCTCTGGAATGGCTCTTCATTTCAGTGGGGTTAGTGTTTTACTCTGTGGTTATCTCTTGCCTGTTGTCTTTAATGATGGGATTGATTTTAAAACCTCATAGAAATTTAAGTATAGGAAATGTTAAATTTACGTTTACTTCCTGGTTTGGGGTCAAACACTGGCAGATAGTATTGGTGCCCATCAAAAAACAATAAAGAGAATTGATACCCCTTCTCCTGTATATACCATCTCCTACACAAGGAGGACTCAATGTACAGATCCTCTGAAAGGAGAAGCCATCTGGAATGCAGACTATAGAGCGAGGGAGAGACTATGTATATATGAATATACCTACTCATTCCAAAAAGGCTTGCTCATAGAAACTCTTTGTACTGCTGCCAAAGATAATTTGTGCAGGGGATCTGAATTCAGTACTACTCCTGGCTCACTACAGGTACATATATATTCACAGTACTTTAGTAATATATGAACACAGTTATTTTGGAGTCTATTTTGGGTATGTTTAGAACAGCACCTGCATCTGATTGTTACAATAATTAAACAGGCAAATTGTTTGTAGTTGCAAAACTGCTGTCACAAAATTAGATGTCGTCTTTTATCCCTTCCAAAGGTAAAATAAATGCCAACAGAATGAAATATAGCATATTCCATTTTTTTACAAAATTGCTAATTCCAAAATTGTAAATAATCATTAGAGAATTATTATTTTGTTTCAAACTTGTAAACCTTCTTATTAAGGGGTTGAGCCTTAAGTAAAACAACTGAAAAATGAAATCTTTAGTTGAGTTTTCAGGAAGTAGTTGAAAAACATCACAGTCCTAGGTTCACTGCCCTGCCACACTAACAGGGTTTTTTTTTCCTTTTTCAGGCTTGTAGTCGTTTGCTAGTTACAATGGATTTGAACCTCACTAATGCAGAATTCATCCAGTTTTATTTCATGTATGGATGCCTGATAACTCCTAACAATCGGAACCAAGGAGTTCTGCTTGAGTACTCTGTGAATGGAGGAATTACCTGGAACCTCTTAATGGAAATCTTCTATGACCAGTTCAGCAAACCTGGGTCTGTAAATATATTCTTTTGCTAACACGCATTAATAATACAAAGGAATATATTCTTCTTCTAACTAGCACACTTGGATTTTTCAAAGTCTGTCCTGACTTTTAAAAGTATTGCTTGGAAGTAAGAAGATTTTTAATCTGTAGCCCCTTAAAGTAGCCCAGTATCAATGCAGGCATTTTTGGATACATTTTACACATGCTCCATGTGAAATGTAGGTATAAGTTAGCATGTGCGTAAACGTTGGACTTAAAACTGGTTAGTTTAACACCAGTTTAATTAGATGGAGTCTGCGTCAACCAGTTTAACTGGCAAATGTATGGCTGTATTTCACTAGTAAATATTAAAGTAAAACTATGCTCATCAGAAATCTCACTTTGATTTATAAAATCCTTTCGTGGATTTTACTATTTATTTATAAGAAGGTTTCTAAATGACATAAGCACAAAATTGTTGTCGAAGCCAGTGAAAAAGCTTTGTCATTGAGAGTGGAACTCACTTCTGTGCAATCTAGAAAAGAAATGGGTGCCACTGGTAGTGGTCCTCAGAAGGACAGTTCAGCAACACACCAGTTGTTCTTCCCTCTTATTTCTCCCTGTACCTATCACACCCCTTGTGAGAGAGGATAATGTGTAGGAACAGTCATGAATGCTCCATGCCACTGAGGATTCCTCTGTGGTAGGGACATCCTCAATACAGGGAACTAGGGTTCAGTCATTAAGATTGTCCCCTTCACACCAACTGGTGGTGGGGATGGACTTTGTCAAAGCAGCTGGTCCTAGTCAGGTGGCTATTTTCAACTTCATTTTATTTTTCCTTTCACAATCCAAGGGATAAAGAAAGACCTGCCTCCCACATGACTTCTTTTAATGATTGCATTTCAGCTTTGTGAACATTCTTCTTCCCCACGATGCCAAAGTGATTGGCACCCGTTTCCGTTGGTGGCAACCAAAACACGATGGTTTGGATCAGAATGACTGGGCTGTTGACAATGTGCTGATATCTGGCTCAGCAGATCAGAGGACGGTGATGTTAGACACCTTTAGCAGTGCTCCATTGCCACAGCATGAACGTTCCCCAGCAGATGCTGGCCCCACAGGAAGGATTGCTTTTGATATGTTTATGGAAGACAAAACTACAGGTAAAAGTTTGATACAGATCAGAATCAAAGAGCATGAAGTTAGTGGAGCTGCTTCTAAACCTGAGCTTGCTGATCTCACTGCAAAGGATACCAGAGACAGTCTGTGTATTATACTTTTATAATATTTTTGTACAACCAGATGTAGCAACTTGCTTTTAAAGCTACTAACGGTGCATGAAAGAAAAGAGTAAATATAGAAAAAAATACAGATTTTAAAGAAATAGTATAGACTGTATGTTAAGTGGCCAGCCATTTAGACGGAATGACTTCTTATTAAGTAAATTCACTTATAAGATACAATTTTCTTCAAGAGAAAAAAGGATTTGTCTCAATATTTTTCGTTATATATGCACCATGTAGCCAGAAAAAAAAATCTGTTGTTTTCATCAAAAACATTTCTTGTTATTATTCTAAAATAATTTCCTGCCCTGGAAATTTGCTTCCTATTTTATGGACATTTTCAAACAGAGGTGTTTAAAATAGTTCCTAAGGTGGTTAAATTGTTGTGTTTTATAGCTACTAAGAAAAAGGGGAAATATTTGTGCATTTGTTAAAGATACTATGTATCTTTTTAAATGATATGTATGTTATAAAACCATAAATTTCCCTTTATAGGGTCTAGTGTAACAAGACTTTATACTATGAATATTAATTCTTATGTATTAAAATATATTTTAAAATGTCTGTGCTCAGAAGTAGCAAAGGATGCTGTGAACAGTAAATATAATACAGTTATATGGGAATGATGGGTACTAAAGTTCTCAGAAATATTTCACAGATCAATACTAACTTATTTGTACACAGTTGAAAAAATAAGCCTCTCTTTCATTAGCAATTTACACTATTTAGGTGTTTCAGTAATACAATATTAACTTTCATATTTTTTAAGTGAATGAACACTGGCTGTTCCATGATGATTGCTCAATTGAAAGATTCTGTGAATCTCCTGATGGGGTTATGATCTGTGGTAGCCACGATGGCAGGGAAGTTTATGCAGTTACCCATGACCTAACTCCTACAGAAGGCTGGATTATGCAATTCAAGGTAAACGCTTTATCATCTTTGTCTTCTCCATCATTTTCAAACTGTGGTACACATACCTCGGCTTTGCCTAAAGTTTAGTAATGACAGTGGAGCTTCTGACAGGTCAGTGCATGGTAAACGATAACATTGCAGCATGTTGACATCACTGTCAACATTGGGCACCGTTACACGTCCCTGACATCTGCTCCATGGTCTAATTAGAATGTGCTGGAGTCAGGGGCGACACGTAGGGGGTGCACATGGGTACATGTGCACCCCTGAGCATGGCGGTGTACCCCCTCAAAAAGGTGCCGCTGGCGGAGTCTGCAGGTGGTCACCAACCCCTGGTCAGCGCTCGCTCCCCCTCCCCACTCTGCTGACAGTGCCGGTGGCTTACTGCTGCCATGCTCCCACCGCTGCACTCCTGCCACCACTGTACCCCGCCAGCCGCCGGGGCATGCGTCATTCATGGCTGGAGTAGACTTGATTAATCAAGTCTGTTGGAACGTGCTAATTAGCATGCTTCAGCAGCCTCAGCACCATGTATATTCAGCATCCCCATGCTTCAAAATGGCAGTGGGAGAACTTCAACTAAAGCTCATCAAACGAGCTTTAGTTAAAGCGCCCCTGCAGCCATTTTGAAGCACGGACACTGAATACACAAGACACTGCAGGCACTTTAATTAGTTTCCAAGAGCCATTCTAATTAAAGTGCCCCCCTCCCCTACCCCGGAGCATGTGTAAAGACGCCCATTCTTCCTACGGAATGAACATGCAAATGCGTCTGTTGCAGGGGGGATGACTAGCAATATTTTGCAGGTAAAGGGATACACAGCCAAAAATGTTTGCAAACCACTGTTGTACATAGTTCTGACAACCTGTTGTTCTGCTGTTTTTCTCTCCTGGAAAAATTTCCAGAAGAGCAAATGATATATAGGCCAGGGGGCTATATGCCCCCTAAATTTCCAGAAGAGCAAATGATATATAGGCCAGGGGGCTATATGCTGCTTAAGGGCTTATGATGTCACTCTCCAGTAACTGGCCTACGTTTTACTACTTAATACTTAATATTACTGACAGTTTACAAACATAATCTTGGGTTCTTCTCCAGTGCTGCAGGAGTATGAACATGATGCAGCTGGAAGATTCACCCCCCAGTGCACTGCATATTTTGTCATAACTGATTAGTGAAGTAACAGCTAATCAAAACATTGGCTTTATTATTTACTGCCATTTCAAATATTGGTGTTTTAAATTGCACTGTTATGGGACAGTAATAGGAGAAGTGCACCTTAATGGTGAATATAACACCAGTCTTGGGAGTCAGGAAATCAAGATCCATTGACTTGTAGTATGACTTTCACTCAATTTCCAGTTTGCACATTGGGAATAACGAAAGCTACAGAATGACAAGTGTGATGTAAGTTCTGCAAGTGCTGTAACTCAAAGTATACTCTACAGTCACTTTTCTTTCTGTATAATTTCTTAAAACATAACCATCCACACAGTTCTGGGACGGGAAGGATTATACCTAGTTACCTCCTTTTATCTGTCTTAGATTTCTGTTGGATGTAAAACTTCAGAAAAAATTGCACAGAACCAAGTCCACGTGCAGTATTCCACTGACTTTGGTGTGAGTTGGAGCTATTTAGTACCTCAGTGCTTACCTGCTGATCCAAAATGTTCTGGGAGTGTTTCACAGCCCTCTGTCTTCTTTCCAACAAAAGGATGGAAAAGGATAACGTATCTACTGCCTGAAAACCTTGTGGGCAAGTAAGTATGAAAAAGCAAATCATCATGGTGGGTACAGTCTTAAAAGGAATTATAGCCTGAAAATCATAATTATATATACATTTATTTAAAACATGCACTTTAGCCTCTGTTCAGCAACCTTCTTAAGTACTCACCTAATTTTAAGGATTTCAGGACTTTAAATCAAGCATATGCTTAAGAACTCTGGTAAATCAATTCCTTTTTGTCTATTCAAAATCTATCAGGTCCCCACAGCTGTCTATTTTAATAAAGAGGTTTATTAACTTATGTCTCCAATAGCCCTGCAGGGCCAACATAACCCTGGGAGAAACTAGACTGTCCTTTCTCTTAACATCACCAGAATTTTAACTGAATTCTAGCTGCGTGTGTTTGTAAACAAAAAAAGCTATACTGGAATAACTAACGGTAAAATTAGATACACTGAATCTTTTTATGCATCAGAAAAAACACTCTTAATTGAAGATCCCACATTGGTTTTCCAGAGGTAGCTATTGGGAGAAGGGACATTTTTTTGTATTATTTATAATCCTAGCAAGTGAGATATGGAGAAATAATTAGCATGGAAACTTAAAGTCAGTTTTCAAGTTTGAACCACCTTCTGGGCTTCTGAACTACTGACATATTAATTTTCTTTGAAGGTCCTCAGAAGTTCCTCTCATTTTTCCCTTATCTTACTATTGAAGAGTCCCTGCATCACACATCAGCTTTTCTTCCTACAGAAAGGGGCTGAATGGAATTTTCTTCAAAGCTCTACTCCTAAGAGTTTGCTGGAGACTATTGCCAAGTTCTCCCTTCTTGGTAGCTAACTTATTTCAACTCTAGTCCCTGCCATCCTAGAAATAAGAGATCAAGATCATATTTCATGCCTCTGTCTCATCTAGGCTGCACCACTTTATCTTTAATCCAGCTTTCTTGGGCAATGCCATTCTAGACTTTAAAGGAATATAATTGAGACTTGATTTTTCTATAAAAACTCAAAGCAGCAGAATGATATGACCATCTGTGCTGTATATTTCTTATTCTTTCTTACCAAATTTGGCAATGAACAAATGACAAAAGGAAGTTTTCCTCTTTCAGTCCGAATCTGTACTGCATATTTTAACCTGCCTACAGACCACATTCTACTAGTGACAAGAATTTTGCTTTTTTATAGAAAAGATTTACTCAAATAATCTGTAAATGCTGCATTAATTTGTCTTTTCTCCATAAAAATGAGGTTGTTTTATTTTAAAGCTTTAAATTATTTATTTTAAAAATAAATTCTCTCTAAAGATAACTTTGTTCTGGCTTTCTGTCAACAATGAATCTCCCAGATCAAGTAGGTATGTTCTAAGGGATATATATATATGTTTCAGTGGATTACTATGAAGACTGCCAAACATTAATTTAAAATATCCTGATTCTAAAGATGCCTAATTGTGCATCATAGGTACTGCCACTGTATTCAGTGGAACTACTTACAAGTCAAGGGCTGAGTGAGAAGATGTACAGTAGAGCTCATGTGAAAAATCTCTTTGTTTTACAAAACAAACATTTTTAATCTGAAAGCAAGAAATATGCATCTTATCATTTTGGTTAAAAATAATGATAACCTTGTTTAAATAATAACATAATTATAAGTATCATTTAGAAGAATTACTAGCATATAATAAAAATATTAATTACCATATCTTCTATAGGGAAGAGTCCAATTTTTCCCTGTACTGTGCTATCCATAAACATATGTATTTAGTCTACTGTTTTCATTTGTACAAAACGATCTGTTTTATCTATATCTGTTTTTCTTCATTCTTGTGTTTCTAGTCCAGTGAGGTTTAGGTTCTATCAAAAATATTCAGATATGCAGTGGGCCATTGATAATTTCTATCTGGGACCTGGTTGCTTAGAAAACTGTAGAGGCCATGGTGACTGCTTGAAAGAACAGTGCATCTGTGATCCTGGGTACTCTGGACCAAACTGCTACCTAACCCAATCTCTGAAGGTAATTTTAATCAGTTTAGTTATTGGTGCGCCCTGCCGTGTGTTTGAGGAATTGAGTCTATTGAACTTTAAAAAGTAGAACTTGGTCCAAAGAGAAATTCGAACATTGGATATACTCAAATCCACATTCATATCTAAACTGCACATCCCTGGATCGTATCTTCAAAAATGTATCTTTTTCATGTTGTAGTTTAAAGAAATATCACTTTGCTGAGGTTATTAAATTTGGTAATTATACTATTTTCCTTTATAAATAAAAAAAATTACTACTTTTAACTGCTGTTTAACAGTTATAGTAGATTGCTGTTTGTAATGAAGAAAATGGACACCTATACACATTCCCAACACCTGCTCTGATGCATTCTAATTAGAACGGGTCAAAACAGACTCAATTAATCATGTCTGCTGGAGTGTGCTATTTAGCACACTCCAGCAGCCTCGGCATCACGTGTATTCAGTGTCCCCACACTTCAAAATGGCTCTGGGGGCACTTTAACCAAAGATTGTTGAATGAGCTTTAGTTAAAGCACCCCTGCCACCATTTTGAAGTGTGGGGCGCTGAATACATGAGACACTATGGGCACTTTAATTAGAGTGGCTCTCAAGAGCTTCTCTAATTAAAACACCCCACTCCCACCCCCACCCTGGGTCAAGTAAAGACACTCTACAGTTCTTGATTACAGTATTAAGAAGCTTGCTGTTCAAACCTGGACATATTTTCCCTTGCATATACCATTACATTTATCAAGACCAAATGTAGAAAGTTCCTGTTTATATACTGAAAGACGATAAGTTACGTTTTTGGACACAAGATACTAAACTCCAGGTGATGTAAGTGAATATAAGTAATTAACTTTCCACTGTTGTTCTGTAATTCCTAGGTGAATAAATTACTTCAACAAAAAGCAAAATTGTATTCAGGCAGCTTAATATCTAAAGGTGAAATAGTGATGTGTTACATTTATAGTCATAAAGGAAAAGAGTGACATAGACAAAAATGTACTATTAGCACTTTTGTACATACCTGAAAGAAAAATATTTAAGGACTCCTCAACTGTACTTAAATACATTATTCACCTTATTCATATTTTCTAAACCATGTTTCATAGATGAGAACATACATATTTGGTCTACAGAAACAATATACATTGATTGGACCACATTCTTTCCAAAGTCAAGACAGCCTACACAGTATTTGAATTTATATAATTTGCTGCGTTATATCTTCTAATAAGCCTTTCTAAGATGCTGGTTACATAAATGTCAATGAGCATGTCTTTTCAATGGGATGGATCACATTTTCTTCCTGTCCCTAAACATTAAGGCCATCTTCATCTTCTATATTCAAATTATGGATTTACATACAGAACATTATTGGTTATAGTCATTTTCCTCTGCCAGGTGAGATGTTCTACAACAACAATCTGTTTTGTTGGAGATAACAAAAGAGACAGTCAGAGAGCTTTTGTTGGGCCTGAATAAATTCAAGTCAGCAGGGCTGGATGAGCTTCATCCCATGGTCTGGAAGGAACTGGCAGAGGAGATCCTAGAGACCTTGGCAATGATCTTAATGAAGTCATGGGAGATGGGCCAGGTACCAGAAGACTGAAAAAGGGCCAATGTAGTGCACCTTTTTAAAAAGGGCAAGAAGGAGAACCCAGGGAACTACAGACCAATTAGCCTCACCGGTTATCAATACCTGGGAAGTTACTGGAGCATATCCTAAGGAAAGCCATTTACAAGTATCTGGAGGAGGAAAAGCTGATCACAACCAGCCAGCATGGATTTGTGAAAAACAAATCATGTCAGACAAACCTAGCCTCCTTTTTTAACAAAGTAACTACTCAGGTGCATGAATGGAATGCTGTAGATAGAGTGTATCTGGACTTCAGCAAGGCTTTTGACAAGGTCCCCAAAATGACCGTCTCATAAACAAACTGGAGAAATGTTTGCTGGATAAAACTGCTACAAGGTGGATAGAAAACTGGAAGGAATTATCAAAAATATAAATACAAAATGAGGGATACTTGGCTGGATGACAGCTCTGTGGAAAAGAACTTGGCAGTCTTGGTAGACCACAGACTCAATATGAGTCTGCAGCGTGATGCAGCTTCACAAAAGGCAAATGCGGTTTTGTGCTGCATCAATAGAAGCATTAATTCCAAGACATGGGAGGTGATAGTGCCTCTCTTCAACACTGGTTAGGCCTCATCTGGAGTACAGTGTGCAGTTCTGGGCTCTGAATTTTAAAAAAGGATGTGGAGAAGTTAGCGTCTAGAGGCGGGCAACAAAGATGATCAAGGGCTTGGAAAGCAAGTTATATGAGGAAAGGCTGAAGGAACTAGGCATGTTCAGCTTGTGGAAAAGGCACTTAAAAGGAAACATGATAGCAATCTTCAAATACTTGAAGGGCTGCCATAAAGAAGAGGGAAACCTCCTTTTCTGTCTTGCTGCAGAGAGGAGGATGTAGACCAATGGCTTGAAGTTGCAGCAAAATAAATTTAGATTGGATATCCAGGAAAACTTCTTCACTCTGAGAATAGTGAGCGAGTGGAATAGACTGCCTAGGGAAGCTGTGGACTCTCCATCACTGGAGGTGTTCAGAAAGAGGTTGGACAGCCACTGGTCATGGATGATCTATACCTATTTTCTACCAAGCTGCTTGCTCCAATTACCCTCCTTTTATTCCTGCTATATGTCAGGGTGTTTTTAAGCCTCCCCAGGGCCATTGGGTGTTGCCTACAGCTAAGGATGGGGACTTCAACAGGGATGTGCCAATTCTCTCGCTAGGAGCAAAGCCAGAGGTGTCTAGCTACTTGAATTTGCAGGTAGCAAATTTAATAGCAATTACAGCCAATTACAGTGTAGTAAGCATCTGCCTGTGTAGACGTGGACACTTACTATGCAGTAATTAGCTCTACTGTGCAGTAAGGCATCTCATGTAGATGCTCTTAGAGACTCTGATTCTAAGACTTGTTAGTGTAATAAGTGTTTGTGCAGACTGCTCATATGAACATATGGTCCCTTAAGTAGCTCAAAACTTTCACTTTCCATGTGTATTCTCATAAATAAAACCTTGTCTGTACAAATATTAGCAGAGAATCTCATGAATGCCATATGAGCAACCAATATTTTATTCACACCAGTGTTCGTGAATAAAGTTTCAATAGCTTTACTGCTGGGATCACTTCATCCCGGTTTTTAGTAATTAGAGACATATTTTCTTGTGAATACAGCTTCAGCCTGTCCTCTTTATTCATAACAGGTGCCAGTCATTTCTGGCACAGTTTTATCCTTATAGTTACATAAAAGTGATGCCACTTTGACTGTCTATTGTCCGACTACTGCTTATTAGGACTGTGCAAAGCTTTGGTTGCTGATTTGATTCATAGGAGATTCAGCCCAATTCAGTGGCCAAACCTCCAGATCGAATCAGGAGACCCATTAATCTCTCCAAATTGAATTGGAAGCCTCTGAATCGATTTGGAGAGATTCGATGATTTGGCCGTAGACACAGCTTTATATGTTGTTTTTCTATGTACCTCGAGGTACCAGACATGGCTCATGAACACTGAGATGGTGAAACAGATGAAGCGTCCC
>NW_005842597.1:87640-98961 GCF_000455745.1 Alligator sinensis | reverse complement strand
AATGCCGGGGGGGTCCCCTGAGCACTTGCCGGTGAACCCAGAAGTGGACCAGAAGTACTTCCGGTCCACTTCCAAGATATGATTGTCATATCTGTGAGTCCAAATATGGCTGATGAGGCTGATATGGGATCGTCAGACTCTGTTGCAACTTAGGCACGTGTTTCCATGTGGAGTGGTTGGCTCTGGATTCAGGATTAGGTCTGCAACACACTGTTCCTGCCACTCCTGTTTTCTCATCTCCTGTTGTCATCGTAAGGTTATCATAAGTACTGAGATCCTTGCAGTATTCTTCCTTCATTCATGGGCAATAGTCTCCAATGAGTTGATGTCCATGTTGCATTTCTTAAGTTGGCCTTGAGGATACCCTTGAAGCGCTTTCTCTGCCCTCCTTTTGAGCTTGCTCCTTGACTGAGTTGGGAGAATAAAACTTGGTTCGGGAGTCTGGAGTTGGACATCTGGATACCATGGGTGGCCCAGCAAAATCGATGTTGGATGATCATCACCTCAATGCTCATGATGTTTGCTTGTAAGAAGACACTAATGTTGGAGTGTCTGTCTTCCCGCTGGATTCAGAGGATCTTCTGCAGGTAGCATTGATGGTATTTCTTCGATGACTTGATGTGTCTCCTTCACATTGTCCACATCTCAGCTCCATACAGTAAGGTGGGGATCATAACTGCTTGATAAACCATGAGCTTGGTTTTAGATCTGATGTCACATTTCCTCAGATATCAGAAAGCTGCACTTGTACATTTGAGGCAATGTTGGATTTCTTCATCAATGTCAGTCTTCTGTGAGAGATGGCTTTGTGGTATGGAAAATACTCAGCATTCTCCAGAGTCTCACCATGAATTCCCTGGAGTATCAGCATGAATCTGAATTGTTACCAGAGCTGTGGACTACTCATTAAGAGCTTGTTGATGGAGGACCTTAGTCTTCTGAATGCTAAGTGTCAGTTCCATTTTCTTGTATGCCTCGGTAAAGACGTTGACAATTACCTGAACGTCTGCTTCCAAGTGTGCACAGATTACAGCATTATGGGCACATTGGAGCTTCATGATTGAGGTTGAGGTGGTCTTGGTTTTGACTCTGAGTCAGCTTAGATTAAACTGTTTACTGTCCAATCAGTAGTGTAGGTCCACTCCAACTGGAAGCTTGTTGGTAGTCAGATGTAACATCACGGTAAGGAACATCAAAAAGAGTTTGGAGTGATGACACAGCCTTACTTAATTCCCATCGTAACGTCAAAAGGATTTGTGATGGATCCATTATTGAGAACCACTGTTCGCATACTGTCATGGAGCAGGCAAAGAATGGTGATGAATTTCAGTTAGCATCCATACTACAGAAGGATTCTCCACAGCATTTCTCGGTTGACAAGAGTCAAAGGCTTTTGTGATGTCAGAGAAGGCCATATAGAGAGGTTTATGTTGTTCCCAGCATTTTTCCTGCAGCTGGCAAGCTGTGAAGATTATGTCAGTTGTGCCTCTTGATGCCCTAAACCCACACTGAGATTTCAAGAGGAGCTCTTCAGCAAGTGGAAAGAGACAACTCAGGAGGGTTCTCACAATGATCTTTCCTGTGGGACAGCAAGGCAATCCCTCTATAATTTCCAGTTCTTCTTGTCTCCTGCCTTGAAGATTGTCACAATCATGGTGTCCCTGAGGTCATCTGGGTTGTCTTCATCATTCCATTTTTCACTCCTTATATGCTGGGCTGGATGTTACTATGAATTTGTATGACATCTAGTCCAATGGAGCCCTAATCTTAATTTTGCCTCTGAACACAACCAGAGTACCAACAATAAATAATAGTTATAGCTCCTAGATATCTTGCAGTTTAATGTCCTTGTTTGTATCCATATGCCCACACTGAATAACTAGACTTGTTTGCGTGTGTGCAAGGGTTTTTTTTGTGGGGTTGCAAAAAAAAAAAAAGGGGGGGGGGGAAGGATGTTATCTAGCACTAAGTCATTTCTTTTAAAGACCCCCAGAGTAGGGGAGAGCCACCACCTCCCTTGGAAGCCCGTTCCAGACCTTGGCCACTCGAACTGTGAAGAAGTTCTTCCTAATGTCCAATCTAAATCTGCTCTCTGCTAGCTTGTGTCCATTATTTCTTTTAACCCCCGGGGGTGCCTTGGTGAATAAATCCTCACCAATTCCCTTCTGTGCCCCCGTGATGAACTTATAGGCAGCCACAAGGTCGCCTCTCAACCTTCTCTTGCAGAGGCTGAAAAGGTCCAGTTGCTCTAGTCTCTCCTCGTAGGGCTTGGTCTGCAGGCCCTTAACCATACGAGTGGCCCTTCTCTGGACCCTCTCCAGGTTATCCACATCCCTCTTGAATTGCGGCGCCCAGAATTGCATGCAATACTCCAACTGCGGTCTGACCAGCGCCCGATAGAGGGGAAGTATCACCTCCTTGGACCTATTCGTCATGCATCTGCTGATGCATGATAAAGTGCCATTGGCTTTTCTGATGGCTTCGTCACACTGCCGACTCATGTTCATCTTAGAGTCCACTAGGACTCCAAGATCCCTTTCCACTTCCGTGCCACCCAGCAGGTCATTCCCTAGGCTGTAGGTGTGCTGGACATTTTTCCTCCCTAGGTGCAGCACTTTGCATTTCTCCTTGTTGAACTGCATTCTGTTGTTTTCTGCCCACTGGTCTAACCTGTCTAGGTCTTGCATCTGATGGATGCAATCAGGTGATATAATTTAAATAAAATTTACTGTCTGTACAAAGGCAGTAGACCTTAGCTCCTGAGAGGAAAAAAATCACTTTACTATTTTTATGAACATTTCAAACATACTTCAAAAGTAAATTATAACTGGGTTAGCTAAAAAGGCTGTAGAGCAGGATGATTCTTCTAGTTGTTGCTCAAATGCTACATACTTTTTTTACAGACTTTCCTGAAGGAACGCTTTGACAATGAAGAAATTAAACCAGATTTATGGATGTCCTTGGAAGGTGGAAATGCTTGTACTGAATGTGGAATTCTAGCAGAGGATACAGCTCTGTATTTTGGAGGCACTACAGTAAGACAAGCTGTCACACAAGACCTGGATCTGAGGGGTGCCAAGTATGTCATGTTACCAGCTAGAATTTGACATAGCTGATGTGTTCTAACAGAGGGCTTCATTAATAATAATAATAATAGAGATCAGATTGGTAACAAACATATAAATAAACAGTAACAGATAAGGCAGCTTATGGGAATGATGATACTGAACTTTTCACTTCTAAGCGACAGTTCAGAGTCATCTCTGGTAGACAATGACAAATGGTTCTTATTTTTACCATCAACTGGAATTTTTTCACTGACATTTGTGAAATGAGTCATTATTTATTTTTGCGGAGTATCTTGCTGCTTTGTAGGTATATGATAAGAAAAGGTCCTTACTCAAAAGAGTTTAGAACTTATAGACAAAGTTTAAGAGCAGTGCAGTGCTGGTGACAACTGTGTTACAACCTCAACTTCACAACTGACACCAGCCGGTACTCTGGCTGCCAGTCTCAGCAAAGAGGTGAAGAACTAAGTGGGCATGAGGGAAAAAATGTGTATGTGCCTGTGCTGTGCCCATTCTATATATTGACAGTATTTGAGAGGGTCACAGCAGCACATCTCACAAACACCCAAAAGGTTTTCAAAAAATAAGTAAACAAAAGTATTTACTTAAAAAATGCCAATTGTGTTTATTTATGTTCGGCTATAGGAGAATTGGATTTAACCAAGTATCATGTGAGTTCTGGGTAGGGCATGCACTACATTGAAGAAACAGCTATTAAAAAAACCCCTAGAGACTTCTTCCTTAGCATGAGAGTGGTGTAGACAGGAGCTAATTTGAGTATATCATACAGATTTTTCTAAGTGAAGCTGAAGCATTAACATTTAAAAAATGGCCAAGGGAATTTCCTCTTACGGCCTCTCTTCACTGAAGGCCATGGGGAAAGAAAAGCATGAGATTTGCCAGACTGTTAAAGGAACAAGTCTCTGTGGTAATTTGTAACAAAATGCCATGTCCTGCCAACATTTACAGACGTGAATGGCTTTTCTCGGGTAAGTAACTCCACTGAAATGAGGGAACATATGGAAAATAATGTGCTTAAAGTGACTACAGAATTGGGCCTTAAAATGTTCCTGTGGCTTTTTCTTTCCCTTTAAAAATCTGTATTTCCCATCTGTATATTTATTGCAACAAAATAGAATTGCCCAGTGATGAGACAGCTGTGAAATACAACCTTTTATTCACTCGTATAAAAGATTGTATCACATTTGTTTAATATACATAAACTAGATATATCAAATACACAACTTTTGCATACTTATAAGGCCAGATCTTCAACCACTGTAAGTAGCATACTTCCATTAGAACCCTGATGCCAATTTATATCAGCTAAGAATATAGCCTATAAAATACAGAAGGAGACAAAGCATACTAATATTATTGTTTTCCTCACCCTCCTGCTTTAAAGTGTCACTAATTCTGCTGAATTACATGCAGAATTTGTTTTAGTATGTAGCTCATCTTTCCCTTTTTATGTTTTACTGGAATTACTTCTGATTTTCATTAAGTTCATTTCCTTGCTTAATTTCAAACACAGATGAATGTGCTGTGCCCATAGTGGCCTATTTGCATTTATAGAGGCCTGTTCTGCAAGATTCACTAAAAACCTATCTTGTCCTAAGTAAACATCAGTTTTGTTTAATAAAACTTTTTGGTATAATGAACATTGCCAATATATTTCTTGACAGTAAACAAATCGATCAAGTAAGAAAGAATCTACTATATTGTTTGGATATATAGTATTCTGTGTGTAACTATCACTGCATTTCCCTTCAGATTTCTACAGTATTGGGGAAGAATTGGGAGTGAAAACAACATGACAACCTGTCACAGACCAACATGCAGGAAGGAGGGAGTTCTGTTAGATTATTCAGTTGATGGAGGCAAGTAAATATTTTAGTTGCATGTGAACATATTTTTTTTATACTCAAACACAGTAAATGCTTAACTGTGCCAATTTAGACTGAGACCAATAATAATATAGAATCTATTATTCAGAGCTATAATTTCCAACTATGAAAGATATTTGTGTCTCTTACTTGTATGTCTTCTCTCATAAAATTTTCTTCTGTGTTTCTGAAGAAAAGGACCCCATCCTGCTACCTGTGACATGGGGCCATCCTGGGTCCAGGTCTTGTGTCGGCCTGTCCAAGTAGGGCAGTATGCTCCATCTCACCTGCCACAACTTTGCTGTTCCCCAAAACTGGTGTAAAATGCAAGAGGCTGCCCATTTTAATGTCCCGATGCCAAGGGGGCACTGTACATGACTCCGACCTTCCCTTATCTTGTCCCATGCCTCGCAGATGTCATTCCTGAGTTGTTTTATTTGGTCCGTCCTCCGGCTTGAGGATGGACCAAACTCAGCACACTGTTAGGCCTCACTCATACTGCCCTGTTCTGGGCCTCATATATAGTGCCTCCCTCTCACTGGGGCCTCTATCGCTCCTCCCTCTCTCACTGGACCTCTTGCACTCATGCCCCTTACTGGGCCACATTCACTCTGCCCTGCTTCCTTGAGTGGCTCCTGTAGACCATCAGGCTTATCTCTGCACTCCTTACCCAGTCCTGGCACAGCCTTTTGGGCCTCTCCTGTGACCCTCATCTGCACAGTAACCAGGCAGTTCACCAAACACTGAGCTGACTCTGACCCTAGCCCCTCACTGGGTAACCCGACCCAGTGGGCCAGTGACTTGCCCCTGCTACTCGCGGCTCCCTCTATGCTGCCTCACTCGGCCTTTGGCCCACTTGTGGCCTCAGGTCTCCAAAGACTTACCTGGGCCTCAGTACTCATCCCCATCTCTCTGATGCCTCCACACACTTGCCCCCTCTATGGAGCATCTACACTCACTCCCTTCTCTGGGGCTTCCAGGGTCTTACACCCCTGTGGGGCTCAGGTGCCTGAAGGCGTACCTGGTCCCCATGCCTGTCCCTGGGTGTGGGTAACCCACTAAGATGAGGGGGACTGGGATTTTAAGGCACCCCTCCTCACCTTTCACCAGGGTGGTAACTGGCCTGGCATTTCTGGGGGACTGTCACACCACAGACAGCCCCACCAGACCACCCATCCCCAGCAGGGTGCAGTTTTCAGTCTTACCCAGAACCAATGCCAGCCTACCTGCCTTGGTCTTATCCTGTACTGGGCTAGGAGTTCTGGTCCTGCTGCTGGCTGGCTCTCACTGGTCCAGCTCTCCAGACCATTCCTAATCATTTCATAGATTTCATAGACATTAGGGCTGGAAGGGATCTTGGAAGATCATGCAATCCAGCCCCCTGCCCCAGGGGCAGGAAGTCAGCTGGGGTCAAACGATCCCAGCAAGAAAAATGTCCAAATGTCTCTTAAAGGAGTCCAGAGTAGGTGCTTGCACCACCTCTGGCAGCAGTCTGTTCCAGGCCTTGGGGGCTCGGACAGTAAAGAAGTTCTTCCTTATGTCCTGCCTGAAATGGTCTTGGAGGAGTTTGTGACCATTTGGGGCGCTCTGGTGAACAAACATTCCCCCAGATCCTGATGTACACCCCTTATATACTTATAGGAAGCTACCAGGTCGAACCTGCGCTTTTCCAGGCTGAAGAGTCCCATAGCTCTCAGCCTGTCATCATAAGGCCTGTTTTCCTGCCCTCTGATCATGCACATGGCTCTCCTCTGGACTCTCTCAAGCTTCTCCACATCCTTTTTAAATTGTGGAGCCCAGAATTGGATGTAGTACTCCAGCTGTGGCCTCAACAAAGCTGAGTGCAGAGGGAGGATGACATCTTGGGATTTGCTAGAGAAGCATCTATGGATGCAAGCCAGAGTTTTGCCTGCTTTGCCAGCTGCAAAATCACACTGGTGGTTTATGTTCATCTTGTGGTCAATCATGACCCCCAAGTCCCTTTTGGCTATGATGTTAGCAAGCATAGCACTGCCAAGCCTATAAGCATGCTGCAGGTTTTTCCTCCCAAGGTGGAGAACCTTGAATTTTTTGGTGTTGAACACCATCAGGTTTACATCCACCCACTTTCTGAGTCTGTCAAGGTCAGCCTGGATCACCATCCTGTCCTTGGGTGAGGACACTTTACCCCAAAGTTTGGTGTCATCAGCAAACTTGGCCAGTCCACTTCTGACACTGATGTCCACATCATTAATGAAGATGTTGAAAAGTATAGGCCCAAGGATGGAACCTTGGGTGACCCCACTGGTCACGGCGCACCAGGATGATTGACTTCCGTCAGGTACCACTCTCTGGGTCTGACCTTGGAGCCTATTCCCCAGCCAGCGGACTGTCATGTAGCTGAGGCTGCAGTTGGTCAGTTTTTCTAGGAGATGATCATGGGATACCAGATTGACTCAATCCCCATCATTATGCAGGACTGTCAGCTCCCTAGACCTCCTTCCCTCTTGGACATGGCTCCCCCCTGGGACCTTTAGCCACTCAGGCCCTGGCCCACCTCCAGGCCAGTCAGAACCCCAGGCCCCCTAGCTCTGGGCGTCCCTCGCAGTGGGCACTCTAACCCTTTTGACCATCCTGCTCTTGGTGCCAGCATTGACTCTAGACTCTTGCACTGCTCACCTGCTCCCTCTCAGCTGGGCTCACCTGAGCCTCAGGCCTCACCCCTACCTGTTTTAAATCAGGGGCTTGCCTGGCCCCTGTGTAGGCCTGCAAGCTGTTTGCCTCATGTCTAGTCTTGGCCTTGCTTTTACTAGCCCTAGCCTTCTCCCTGGGGCACCTAGGAACCTCCAGCCATCCCCAATAGTTCCTCCCTTACCTTACAGTGTTGTGTGAACAGCAGCAGCATCAGCAGCTCAGCCGGGTGTTGCTGATCCCCAGCTGCTTGCAGCAAACTGCTAGCTCAGCCCTGTGGGACTGTATTTAAAATGGCCACCTCATCAGGGCTGGCCTGTACCTGCTGGTTGCCTGCTCTCAGCCTTAAAGTGGCAGACACCCAAAGGTGCACTGCCACACTACCTTTATGCATACAGAATATGCTGCCATTAGAAATACTACCATTGTGAGTAAAGGTTGCCCACTTCTATTAGAAGTTAAGAGTTTTCCACTCAAAGAACACAGATATTATCTTGTGACTTCCAATTATGTTCCTTTAATCTTTTGTCAGCTTATGTTTGTTTACAATCGTAATTCCTTTTGTTATAGGAATATCTTGGACCTTACTTCATGAGATGGATTATCAGAAATACGTCTTGGTCAGGCATGACTACATACTCCTCCCCGAACATGCTCTAACCAATACAACTCGCCTGCGCTGGTGGCAGCCATTTGTAATTAACAGTGGCATTGTGGTTTCAGGCCCAGATCGTGCTCAGTGGGCACTAGATAACATACTCATTGGAGGAGCTGAGATCAATCCCAGTCAACTGGTAGATACATTTGATGACGGTAAGGAAGAACGTGGCAAACATTCTGTTGTGCTGTCACTGTCAAAAGTCAGAAGTTTACAGACAGTATGTTGAACTAAATAAATGTGACAAAAAGCTTTTCAATGCACATTTATTTCATTTTTCTGTGTGTGAAATGTTCTCTTTAAGCTAGCAAATGCAAGGTATATATTTTATTACCTACATCAGTTTTAAGTATTAATTAGTCATTATTATTTTTATTAGCATCAGTTATTTCACTACAATTTGGTTTAAAACTAAACATAAATATAGGGTACCTCTGATCATTTCATTTCAACAGAAAATGTTTATCATACCTTCTTTTTAAAGTACTAGTATTTAAAAATAGTTGCACTGTCTGACTGAGGATGACCCTTGAGCAAGGCCTCCTGGTTACTTATTTAAAGCTTATTTCATTAAAATCACTGTGGGGCTACACTTAAGGATTCTGTGAGGCTACACCTACATGTTTTTTGGGACATTACAGTAATTTTGTCTAACTCTTGTTAATAGAAGGCACTTCCCATGAAGAAAACTGGAGTTTTTACCCTAATGCAGTCAGGACTGCAGGGTTCTGTGGCAACCCATCATTTCACCTCTACTGGCCAAATAAGAAAAAGGACAAGACACACAATATCCTGTCCTCCAGGGAACTCATTATACAACCAGGATACATGATACAGTTTAAAGTAAGTAGATGCTTCTCTTCATCCAAAGTAAAGCATGCAATAAAAATTCAACTAATTTGTCTCTGGATAGTTTTACTAGCTCCAAGTAGAATACAAAATTCAGTAATCCTTTCAATATTTAATAATGCCTTGTTTTTTTGTAATGTAAGGGGGAGGACAATAACAAAAGCAATACCATAGGGTCAGAATGATTATATGTATGTTATTTCAAGCCAGGACTGAATTTCTGTATGCTTCAGGGGTGACTGGAAGTATTGGCTGCTTGGCCATTCTTTACTCAGCTGGGTCGTATGTGAAAAAAATACTGTCCTGATTTCTCATCTCTGAAGTAAAGTGTCATTATAATAACACCTGCTGAAGTGATGGGAAGAGGGAGATGGAAACTGACTGAGACCTTGAAAATGTAGGCAAGAATAGAGATTCCAGCTGATTGAGACCAGCAGTGTGCATAAGTCTCTGCCTGGCAGAATGAACAATGAGAGGAAACAATTCCCATCACTAAGCAACAGGTAGAACAGGAGAAACAGTCTCGGAGTAAATAATATGACATGCAGAGAATGTGAAAGGCAAGGATTTTTACAGGTGATATCTTTTATTGGACCAGCCACATGGTTGGGATACTCTTAAGCTTTCAAATGCAAAATGTGCTTCATAAGGTCTGAAGGAAGAAGCAGGCACTGTGATGATTAAAAACAGTGTGGAAGGCTGTTGGAGAAGAAAAAAAAGCTGAGGTAGCAGATAAACAACAGAAAAAAAGATGGCTTGATTGTTGGGAGATCAAAACCTTTCAAAAGAGAAGCGGGTCATTATCACCCATAGTGTGAAGGTAGATTTTCAGGAATCGGGTCAATTCTAGTTTGCCATAAAATCAGTACTCGTGTCCTTGGTTCTTAGTGTCCATCCTTCCTTCAGACCTGATGAAGAATGCTTTGCATTTGAAAGCTTGTTTAAGTCTATCCCAACCAAGCAGTTGGTCCAGTAAAAGATATCACACACAAAAATCCTTGTCTCATGTAATTCCTTGACCATCATGAACTTCAGCACTTGAACACTACTAACACATGCAGGGAATATGAAAGTATGTAAAATAAAGAGCCCTTTTATTTACTTGGTGTCACAGCAGAATGGCCCGTGTAATCAGCAAAGTGCCCCTTGATACTCTTTATTTTAAGATGGGCTTTTCAACCAGGTCAGCAGACTTTTCATCATTACAAAATAGCTATTAATTATTATTAGTGCTAGTCATTATTTATATTACAGGCCCAGATCATATATTATTTATATTACAGTAGTGTCCCAGATCTTCTAGACCAAATTTTGGCCACTTACAGCCCACAGAGTCATTGGAGCTGGTTTGCAGAGCCATGGCCTTGGGTGGCATTGGTGGCTGGGGCTTTGAACACACCACAGCCAGGTGCCAGGGTGCTTCACCCATGCCACTGCCTGGCAGTGAGGAGATGCAGCACCAGCCAGGCCAGGTCCTAGCACTAGCCTGCCTCAGACCTGAGCTGGGTCATTCCAGCCTACCACAAAAAAATGTTGCTGAAACCCATTTTAGACATTTTGCAAACAAATATGAGGAACATTCTGAAAAAGACAAGATATAACCTTTGAGAAAAGTAATCAGGGTGATGCTACATCTCTTCCAAATCACATTTGTTTCTTGGTCTCTAGCTATTGTTTTAACTTAAGCACATTAAATTCCCCTTCCTCCAAAAAATTAACTCCTTCATCTTCCCTAGAAGTCAATGCCATTTTTAGCCCATTTCCTCACAGCTTTTGACTACCCATATACACATCCCTGACCTTTGAAATTACACCAGGGATTAATTTGATCTTCTGTTACTGTTGTGTGCAAGTGTGGGAAAAGTTGTGGATACTAGCTCCCTAAGTGGTTAGCATACCATATTTACCTGAATCCAGGACAATTTTGAATTTAAAATGATCCACTAATAATTAGATTCTATGCATGGAAAATGTATTACTGCAGGCCAAGCCATTGTAGGGGGACAAGTGACAGGAAAGGTAATAGGGTATCAGGCAGTGGGGGACTCAAGTGGGCTGAGCCCTGCCCCCTTTCCCGCTGTGCACCCCTGCACCTTCCCCCACAGTGGCTGCCCATCTACCACTTGCTCCCCCGTGACTGTGCCACTGACGCTGCCCCCTCCCCAATTCCTGCAGCCCCTGACACTGCCC
>NW_005842597.1:83401-87609 GCF_000455745.1 Alligator sinensis | reverse complement strand
TTCCTGCAGCCCTGACACTTTACCCTCCCCAATTAATTACCTCCTCCCACCTGTCCCTCCCCCCTGCTGCCTGCCTCCCTTGTAGCCTCTACCCCCTGTTGCTGCCTCTGTCCCACCCTGCATGGCCCCCCTGGTGCCCCACTCCCTGCCACCTGCCTCCCTTCCACATTCCAGCTCTGGCTCTGCTCCAGCTTGGGGCACAGAGCACGTGATTGCTCCAGTCCCGCAACCCCGCCACAGTCACACAATGCTTGGGGTGACAGTGGTTGGGCTAGCTTTGGCCCTCACTCTGGCTATGGAACAGGGGCCAGAACTGCTGCTGCCACAGTAGTTTGTTAGCTATTCAGTACCATGTAAAGTTTACTACATTTTGATGTTATAATGTCAAGACAAATCAATTGTTTAATTTCTCAGGTACAGTTTCATTCTGTTAAAAAAAAAACTTTTAAAAAGAATGAACCTTGATATATGTGAATTAAACACCGAATTTTCATTATTAAAGTCTTTGCCTGTGTGATAAATTGTTAACCAAAGTTGAGCTCTTAAATACACATTTAGGCAGTTAAGTGGTCTGGTTTTCAGAAGTGCTGAGTGTCCAGGCTGGGCAGCAGGGTGGCTAGAAGCCCAGATTCTTCAAAATGTTTATCTTCTTAGATTGTTTATGTGGTTACATATTGATTTAGAGATTTAATATTAGGCATGTATTTTTTAAAAATACTTGCCCTTAATTCCAAAACTTATGTTCTATTGTTGGCATTTCATCATCTCTCAGTATACTTTGGTATACAAATGACAAAAATTAATCCTATCTTACATAATACAAACATACCAGAAGCCAAGAGTAATTAATATTTTCAGTTATATATATTGATGCACAAAGGTAGAGATACTTGAGATGGTGAATACTTTGGTTTCCATTGGTGGGCAAGGTTATTTGGGTAGATGTGATATCTTTTATTAGAACAACTGAGTAGTTGGAAAAAAGTTCTTTGCAAGCCTTGGGGCACAAATACCCTTCTTCAGGCATTTGGGAGACTCTGCTGTTCTTAAATGTCCAAGGTAAGAAAGAAGCTAAATGTGTGACAGGAGGTCAGTGAAAATGTAAATAGGTGGAAGTTTGAAAAACAATGGGTAGAGAAGGGAAGGGAGGTTGAGAAAAAGAGGGTAATAATGGGTGAAGGAATGCAGAAGGTAAGCATGGGAGAGACTACTGTATTATTGACTTCTCCAAGGAAGAAAAGGGGCAGTCTGGCAGTCTGTGAAAAAGTAAATAGGCAGAAGTTAGGATGACCATGGGTAGAGAAGGAAGGGGGTGGGGGGTGGGATTGTGTAAATGGTAAGTTCAGGCAGGTACCTGGTGAATCAGATGTCAGGCAGGTTGTAATGTGTCATAAATCCAATGTCTATATTTAGACCATAATTTTTTGTATCCAGTAGATTTATGAAGTTAAGTTTCTAGACTTATCTACAAATGGTGTGTTGTAAATTCCCTTTGAGGATTAGAACTGAGAGATCAGAGAGAAAGTAATTGTCTTGTGAGAAGTGTGCACCCACAGGTAATTGGATATTTTTGTCTTTGATGGATTTTTAAGTGTGTGTTCATTCTGGTACGCAGTTGTTGTTTGGTTTCTCCTACATATTTTCCATCAGGGCATTTAGTGCACTGAAAGATATATTATGTATCTGGAAGTGCAGGTGTAAGTTCCAGGAATGGTGATGGTTTTGTTGTGGGATGTAGTTATTGTAGGAGGGGTGGATGTGTTGGCAGGTTTTGCATTTCTTGGCCTGGCAGGGTCGGGATCCATTTGGTGTGGTTTAGGTCATAGGAAGTTTGCTTCTGGTGGTGAGGTTAGCAAGGTTTGGTGCTTGTTTAAAGGCTAGAATGGGTGCTTCTGGAAAGATCTCTTTAAGAATTGGGTCTTCTTCTAGTATGGGTTGCAACTGTTTGAGGATTTTCTATGTAGGTTCCAGAGAAGGTTGCTATGTCATAACTAGTGATGTGCAGCTAGTGAGGTTTTTTGTATTGTAGCAAATTTTAATGTAGTATCCGGGTGACTCATTTAGAAGTACGGTCTCTCTCTCTGGAGGAGTGTCCTTGCTGGGTGAAAGCCCTTTTGAGATTTGTGAGGTGGCAATCATGTGTATTCTTCTTGGTACACATTTGGTGGTATTGGAGAGCTTGGCAGTAAATTACAGCTTTTTTGATGAGTTTAGGGTGATTGCTCGTTATGTGTAGATATGTATGTTGGTCCATGGGTTTCTTGTATATGGTGGTTTGTATTTTACCATTTTGGATATTGATCATGGTGTCCAAAAAGGAAATGTTGGTGTTTGAGTATTCAAGAGAGTCTGATGGAGGGGTGATGGCTGTTGAATTTTTGAATTCAATCAGAGACTGCAGGGTTTTGCTCCAAACTGTGAAGATGTTATCTATATAGCTCAGGTATAGCATGGGTTTGATGATGCAGTTCTTGAGGAATTCTTTTTCCAGGTAGGCCATAAAAAGATTGGCATATTGTGGGGTCATTTTGATTTCTATTCTGCATTTGTTGGATTTGACAGTCTCTTTTTTTATACCTTTAGAAAGAAAAGGTGATCAAGACTTCATTATGTATGACATTAATATCCTTTTGATCTCTTCAATCTAGCAAGATATGACAAATTTTTGTTTGTGTTTCAGATTGTGGTTGGCTGTGAGGCAATTTCTTGTGGGGACCTCCACTCTGTCATGCTGGAGTACACCAAGGATGCCAGGTAAACAAGAAAATTAAATATGGTCCCAATTGCAAAAGCAAAGCTCAAGAGCTTTTGCTTATGAAAGCGGTTGCTTTGAGTCATACAGTGACCATTTTCAAATCAGAGGTGCACCACTCCTATTGCAAACATAGCAACTTACATACATCCTGTAAATATTCTTGTTAAGTCACCCAGGCCATTGACAGACCAGTGACATTGTTCCTGAAGTTACAGTTAATAACTATGTCTCTGTTAAACACAGAGAACTCCTGTTCTCCTGTGATAAAGAACTATAATTGTTAAGCTAAGGTTAAAATAAAAACCATGTGATGCTAATTTGCACTTGAATTGGTGACCCATTAATTATATTGTTTCCTGTAGTAGAGTATAATGTTATAGATATTATTTCATAAAAATAAAGATGTTCTTTTTGTGCTTATATGCTTTTCTCTGTCAATATATACCAGTGAGTCTTAACCAGGGTGCCACGCAACGTTAACGCTGTTAGATACATAAGTCTGATTACACCCAGAGATTTCATATAGGAATCCATAGTAATAATAGCATTCTGAAGTGGTGTGGTCTTTCTGAGTTCTGTTCAACAAAAGAATTGCTGTATTATTTTTTCCAAAATCAAAAAATGAGAGAAAACTAACTGGAGTTTTTTGAGGGGTGCCTTGAGTCTAACATGGTTGAGAACCACTGATACAGACATTGTGGGGAAAACCGATATAAAAGGACTTTTCTCTGACCTAGAAAGAGAAGGGACTAGGGATCAGAATTCTTAGTCACAAGCTGTAGTATCAGCTCACAGGGCTCCTCTGCTTTCCACAACCTATTACCAGTACACGTGATTCTGAGCATTTCCACTAGAAGGGGCTTCTTCCTTGGCTGATCAAGGTTGCAAAATTTCACCCTTTGTCTGTTTTGTCTGTTTGTGACAATGGTACATGGAAAATATTGCTGAAGATCACTTGATTATTTTTCTAAAAGAAGTCATTGCCATGACCTATAATAGATTACTTACTTCCCTTTATTATTCTTTTCAGTTGTTCTAACAACATATTTTCTTCATTTCCTACAGGACAGATTCATGGCAACTTGTCCAGACACAATGCCTTCCTTCCTCAACTAATAGCATTGGCTGCTCCCCATTTCAGTTCCATGAAGCTACCATCTATAATTCTGTCAACAGCTCTACGTGGAAAAGAATAACTATTCCACTGCCTGATCATGTCTCATCCAGGTAGGTTACCAAAAGGTCAGCTCCCTGTGGAATTATTAGCTGTCATCTATATCACTGGAACTGTTTGTCCAGTACGACTGGTGAATTTAAAGTGATTCTTTTTTCAGGATTCGGATATGATACATAACGAAAGTCTTTGGAAATGTTTTCCTTTAACAAAACTGGCAATTGCCAGATATTAGATGGCCATTACTTTTAATCTAAAAATTTCCACTGAGCCACAGCC
>NW_005842597.1:63488-83370 GCF_000455745.1 Alligator sinensis | reverse complement strand
GGAGAATTTCTTGTATCAGCGTCCCCGTGCTGAAAAATAGCTACAGGGGCGCTTTAACTAAAGCTTATTCGACAAGCTTTAATTAAAGTGCCCCGCCACTATTTTTTCAGCATGAGGATGCTGATACATGAGATGAGTCAGCTGGAGTGCGGTAATTAATTACCATGCTCCAGCAGACTTGATTAATCAAGCTTGCTCTGATGTGCTGTAATTACAGAGAGTCAGAGCAGCCTCACTGCTCGTGTATAGGCACTCTGTGTTAAGAAGTACTATAATCAATAGGAGTACTTATAGGATTGGGATTTTAAATTGTCAACCAATGCAAATCTATAGATTTAGGACAATATTTTCAAAAAACAAAGGTCAAAGTTATGTTTCTCAGTTCAAATCCTGGAAACTGCCTGATTTTTGATGAGTGCTAAGCACTGAATAACTCCAGTTTACATCAGTAGTTGTTGGCTGCCTAGAAATTTTGCAAATCACAGAAGCATCTAAATATTAAACCAGGGACCAGGAACCTACAGCCCATAGGCTGGATCCAGACCACAAAGAGGTTTTATCCAGCCTAGCAAGCATGCCAAAATGGAAATTTAATACATCCCTTTGTAAGTTTTATGTGAGAATGCACTGTCCACTGGCAGACTATCTAATATCTGCTGCCTCTGCCCTTAGGACCAGACTGTTACTTCAGTCCACTGTTAGTGTAAGTTTTGAAAATTTAAGTCAGACTATTATTTAATGCTATTGTTTTAATCAGAGTGGAACTATTTGCAGAATAGTGCTGCAAATATTTCTATCTAAGGTTGACTGTTTTTGTATATAAATGTTTTATGGCTGCATATATCATATCTTGTTTCTTGGTATTTGTAGTGCAACTCAGTTCAGGTGGATTCAAAAAGGAGAAGAAACAGAGAAACAAAGCTGGGCCATAGATCATGTGTATATTGGAGAAGCCTGCCCAAAACTCTGTAGTGGTCATGGATATTGCACTACTGGAGCCATTTGCATTTGTGATGAAGGATACCAAGGTTTTTTTCTCTTGAATTCCTTTTGTTTATATCTCTCTGACATGCAGATATAGCTCAAAACAAAGAAAATAAACACTTATTCAAATATACTGACTGACTCAGGAAAGGATTGCTTGAGTAACTCATAACAAGATAGTGTTGGAGTGATGTTATAGCCATGCGGGCCCAGTGAGGATTTTTGAGAGTGAAATACAGTTGATCCAATAAAAGATAGCAGGCACAAAAATCCTTATCAAATTATACATTCATAAGTAGAATTGTTACAAGTATCAGGTAGCCCCACCTTCTATTATCTCCATATTGAATTACTGTACTATGCTTTATTAGATTACTGTGCTGTGCATTAGAGGCTATCAGACCTCACCTAATGCAGAATGTGGATGCCTTATTACTCAGGGATAGATATTTCTCACACAGACCATGCAATACCTATATTCATTCCACAGAGCACATTGGCTTTCAGTTTGTTCCCTGGTGGAGTCCAGGTTGTGGATTATGACCGATAAGAGCTGAGTCCTGCAAGGTATAAAACTCTGGCTCTGCTCCAAAAGTCAGTCAAGCATGTGCTTATACATACATGAGTAGTCCAATTAAGCCATTTAAGTGCTTAGTTGGAATGGGGCCAGAGTGCTCAACATCTTGAAGGACTGAGGCTTGTAGCTTTAAATAATTGTGATCCTGGCTATCCTAGAGACGTCTCTTCAAGTAGTTATTTCAGACTGCTCTCACCAGTCTGGTGTAAAACAAGAGAAATTCTCTAAAAGCCAATGGAGCTACACTATGTAAATGAGTAAAGACACACACCCTTCATTTTTTAAACGGAAAAGCTTAGCTTCTTGTGCAGTCATGCAGAAATTGAAATATCATCTGCAGTTCTGGAGCAGTGTATTCTGCCCCACAGTTCCATTTTACATTGGGTCCTGCCTCTGGCAGTAATTACAATGAATTGAATATGAAACTGAAAACAGTAAATTTTTTTGTCACTTATCTGTATTATAATGTCACCCTGTCATTTTCAGGTGACGACTGCTCTGTTTTTAGCCATGATCTTCCCAGTTACATTAAAGATAACTTTGAATCTGAAAGAGTCACTGAAATAAACTGGGAAACCATTCAGGGTGGAGTCATAGGGAATGGGTGCGGACAGCTGGCACCATATGCCCATGGAGATTCACTGTATTTTAACGGATGTCAAATAAGGCAAGCTATAACTAAACCTTTGGATCTCACACGAGCAAGGTAATAACACTTTCCTATGAATACAAGATACTATCTTAACAGCTTGTGAGAAGACTAACCTTTTATAAAAATGAAATGGCATGTGTGTGAAATGAATGGTTAGAATAAACAGGGATGGCTCAGCCTTACAGACAGGCATGTCTGGCTGGCTAGAAGAATTTTTAAGATTGGCAAAATATTTTAACAACTTGCAGCTTGGAGTTTATGAACAAGTAGGAGTTGGCTGTTGGCGGGAAAGGTCTGATCTTTTTAGTACACCTACCCTAGCATGGTATGTGCAGGTATCTTAAGGCAGGGCCATCACCAGAGGCCAGATACCAGACTGATCAGACCAGTGGTCTGAACTGGTAAGGCAGATCCTAAGCTACCACGTCACATTCAAAGTGAGAGGCAGTGAGGATGTTAATATAAAATACAGACCCACTTCCAATATTAGTTGTCAGCTAAAGTTACAGTCACCTGCCAAGAAACAAGCACAACTTTATCTGTGAAGTTTTTCAGGCTATGTAGTACCACATGGAATCTGTGGTTCTTAAAAAAAAAAAGTTTCCAGAATTCTGCATTTGTCATTTAAGCCAGTTGGCAAGACAAAATAAGAATTAGGATCAGACAGCAAGTATACCAAGTATTTATGCCTAGAGTTATACTCTTAATGTCTTATGACACACCTAAATAAAGATTTTGGAGTCTAACTTCAGGTATGCTTTTGGTAAATTTTAGCCTTTATATTTTCTTTTAAAAAAATTTTTTCTATACGTGTTACCATTTGACTTTTCAGCATTGATACATAGCTTGGCTTTCAGCAAGTGCATTGTAATCATGGATTGGTTGCCACCAATAACACTGAGATGTACACAGATGTTGCATTTGAGTAGTGTTAACAAAGGGTATTATTATGGAGAAAGTGTTATGTTTTAGCGACATCAAAGTGGCTTATTTTGTTTACTACTAGTAATGTTACTTAAAGTCATTCTGTACTTCTGAAAAAATAACTACAGCAAAGTTGGAAATATAATCACATTGGCTTGAACATTTTTCATAAATTAAAAACGATATATGTTCTTCTGTGTTTTACAGCAAAATAATGTTTGTTTTACAAATTGGGAGCATTTCGCAAACAGATAGTTGCAATACCAACCTGAGTGATCCTAATACTGTAGACAAGGCAGTGCTACTGCAGTACAGTGTAAATAACGGAATAACATGGCAAGTAATTGCACAGCATCAGCCAAAGGACTTTATACAAGCCCAAAGAGTGTCTTATAATGTTCCACTGTAAGTACCCAATCATATTCATTACTGCTGAAAAAGTACTATAAATCCTCTGGAGAAAGGACTCTATTGATTTCTACACGGGAAAAGAAAGGAAACATGGGCATAGACAGGGCAAGAGAGTGTATGAGAAGTATGACATTTATAACAGTGATCAAAAACAGAGTGAACAGACCTTCAGGATTATTTAGAGAAGTGTAAAATCTTTCATTTAAAAATATTTTCCAAGAAGCATAAAAATCTTTTTCCTAAATCAATCTAAGTTCTTATTTGTCATTAAATCATTTATTGCTACTCCATGTTGATATTTCAGAGCACATCTTGGTTTTACATCTAGTTCTTATTTTGAGAATAGGTAGATAGCCAAGAAAGGTTCTTTCTTAGCACAGAACTCTTAGTGGTTTTTGTGTTTTGTAATGATAGGGAGGCACGAATGAAAGGAGTCTTATTGCGCTGGTGGCAGCCCCGTCACAATGGAACAGGTCATGATCAGTGGGCTTTGGACCACGTAGAAGTCGTCCTGTGAGTATCAGATTCACCTCATACCATCTCCATCTCAGAAAGCGTTGCAATTCCTTCAGCATGGCAAAATGTTAAACTCAGTAAGAACAGTTCTGATGTAGAGAAACTTCTGAAAAATCATTATTTTGCATATGTTCTTCACTGAATGCAAAGGTCAGCGTTTAAGACAACCATGATATAACTCAACACAACAGGGATGCATGTTGTGCATCATGGAGAAATGCAGGAGAGAAAGTGTGGGCTTTAATATCTTTAAATATTTGTGTGCTTGAATAAAGCAGCAGGGTCTTGAAAATATTTCATGCTGTGACATGGAAGGATGTGCATTCAACAGCTATGCTGCCATATAAAGTTGATTTACATCTGTTCAAAGATATAGAATAGCTTGCTCTATTGTTCATCATACAGAATAATGTTGTTGAATTGGGCTCTGAAAAATTGCATTAGAAACTAATGCCTTATTCGTTTCCTTTTTTAGTAAGAAGGATACTGTTCATAAACACGGTTCTCTATCTCAGGTTCCTATGGTCTGAGCTCTAGACTTATTCCCCTTGTCAAGAGTTTACCAAGAAAAGTGTCTCCACCCTATTGATTCCCCCATTGATGAAATGGGTTTCACTCTCAGTTAACCCTTTTTTTTTTTACTGTATTACATGACACACAGATGACCTGCTTCTTCTCTAACAGTTTAGTTCCAGTAGAACTGAAATGCTAGTGCCTTGACGGGCTGGAACTCTTCGCTGACAGTGGGTGGCAGAGAGAGGCGTATCTTCTCAATAGATAGGTTCAAACATTCATTATATCAAAAATCTAGAAAAACAGCAGCACAGACATTAAGTTTGGATAACCTCCTGATTGAATAATTATAATAATGAGGTTTCTATTTTTAAATCTGAACTAGAAGAGGTGCTGAAAGTATTGTTTTTAACAATAGAAAATTGGATTATTTGATCTCTACTTAGCCTGTTCTCCTTTCCACTGAGAAGCACCAGCTTGCATGGCATTCATATCAACCCCAAACCAAAATTGATCCCAACACAAAGTAACTGTACACGCTCTGCTGCTTTTACACTCCTTGCTGGGCTCTGCTTCCATAACATCAAGCTTAAGTTTGAAGGAACAGAGGGTTGGACATGATTCCTGACTCAGTTAATTGATGGTTATGTGTTATAGATCACACAACAATTGAACAATTAAAACATCCAAGAGAAAAGCTAAATTTTTTCGGCCATGTTTCAGCTCAGGTGGGAAATGGTACACATGGTTCTGCAATATTCCAGCATCTTTCCACTTTAAGTTGTTTTAAAAAAATGTAACAAAAAGAGAGTTTTCAAAAAGTAAGAGCATAATGTATAGGACACCAATTTGACCATTGGTTTTTGAGAGCATTACTAAGGATAATGGGATAGATTTAGGAAAGGAAAGTGTCAGCTGAATACCAGGAAAACCTTTGTGGCAATAAGATCTCTCAGGCTGTAGGTCACCTATCCAAGCCTAGTATTGGAAACAGTCATTTGAAATATTTTAAAAGCAAACTGAAGAAAGCACTAGAAGTAGGAAACAGCTTTGCTCAGAAGAGAAACTAAGTTTGCAGATTATGCTCCCACACTGTTACTCCTGTCGAGAAACCTTGAGGACTTTTCCTGAATTCTGAGCAGAGCCAGGGTACAGCAGGATAATTCAGCACTTCCCCTGTTTTGGAAATGAGTTTTCAAGTGAACACTGCGTCATGCCTGGCAGAAAATAGCTCATGTGATAGACAGGCATTTACAAACTGCTTGCTTCCTTAGTGGACCCTGTTCATGAAGAGCTACAGCAGAATGTTAGTAAAAGGCTAGATTTGAAACATAAAACCTGCTAAACATGACAGGACACATTCCTGTTAGGAATTTAAAAATTGTACATAATGGCACATATGGCATGTGCTAATTAGTAATTAATTCATTCTGACCTCCTCTAGCTGCACTAGTTGAAACTTGTTAATCAAAATAGTTTCTATGTTGCACAGAGATTCCTTTCAAATTACATTCATTGTTTTTTCAAATTCTGAGAGTTCAAAGCTAACTCATGCTGAAGCACTGTCAAATTGTCTTGCCCACTGGGTGTCGGTTACAGGCATAGGTATGGCCAAGAGACCTGAGTTCTCTTCCTGCCTCTGCTGATGCCTCAACTGTGTCATCTTGGGCTAGTCACTTTACTTCTCTGATTTTTCCCTGGTAAAGTTTTATCTAAGCCTTAAATCACCAGATACCTAATGAGTCACATTCAGGATGCCCCTGTATCCTAGACAGCCAGGAATACCTCTGGTTTCAGGGCCTGGCTGAAATCCTTGTCTATCTGATAACATTCATGTGTTGTCCTGTTTTGTAACCCTTCTACATGGACCACCTGAATGAGACACCAGCTAATTGAGTAGGTCAAGAAGGAGGGAAAGGAAAATTGCATTTCTGAGGACGGTAGGAGTGGACACACTGTGACAGGAGGCCATCCCCGGGTCCAGTCACAGTGTCAGCCCACCCACCTGTCTAGGGCAGTCTGCCTCAATTCTTCTGTCATGCCTTAATGTATCCAAATCAGATGGAAAAATGAGGGAGGCTGCCCATTTAATGCCCTGATGCCAAGGGCATAATACACAGCTCCGACCTTCTCTTTTCTGTGTCCCATGCCTCACAGATGGGACCCACAGTGACTTCCAACTCCCCCAGCCCCATTGCTGAGCCATACTCAGCCTCTGGCCTAAACTTGGCCTCAGGTGTCCTTGGACATATCTTGGCCCGGCCTCTGGCCCAACTTGGCCTCAGGTGTCCTTAGATGTACCTGGGCCACATACCCTCTCTCTGGGGCCTCTACGTCCCACACATATTCTGGGCTCCTTGCCCCTCATTAGGCTCCTAGCCCCTCACACTCTGCCCCTGCACTGAGGTAACTACCCCATCCCCTCACTGGGGCTTCTGGGCTTTATGGCCCTTAGGCTTCAGGCATCTGTCGACATGCCTGGACCCCACATTCCTTCAGGCCTCCCACTAGGCCTCGGGCCCTCCTGGCCCCTGTGCTGTCACCCAAGCCTGGTGCTTTTCTGTCAGGGTGTGCTCCTTTAAACTTTCCCCTCCACCGGGTCACCCAAAAGGTAGTGGGGGCTGAGGCTTTCCAGCACCCCATATTCACCTTTCACTAGGGAGGCACTGGTGTGCCATTTCCTGGAGACTACCCTGCCACAGAAAGCCCCACCACACCATCCAACCCCAGCAGGGTTTAGTTTTAGGTCATGCCCCAGGACCAACTGCAAGCCTACCTGCCCTGGTTTTATTCCTCTTACTGGGCTCCTGGATGTTCTCCCTGGGCCGCTCTCTCCTGGGCACTCTTGCAGCCTCCATCTCATAGTCTGCTCTTAGTCACTGGCCCATCTCTCTCAGACCCCCTCATTGGATGCCTCCCATCCGGAGGCTGAGCTTCAGCCTCCTTCATACCAGCCTGCTTGCTGGCTGACCACCTATCCTCTCTTGGAAGTGATGCCCCCCCCCATCAAGAGGACCTTCAGCCTCGTTTAGACTCTGCCCCCACCTGTAAGTTACTTGGGGTACCAGCAGCTCTCCGCAGCCCTGGCCTGCCCCTCACAGTGGGCTTACTTGCACTTCAGCCTGTTGGCCCTGCCCCCCTTGCATTGACCAGTTAAGAGTCTGAGGATCAGTCTGACAGCAGCTGACCTTCACCCTCCACAAGGGTCCCTTGGGCCCCTCCATACACCAGTCCTCTCTTCCACTGGGCTTGCCTGGTGCCCCACCAAATTTATGTCAAGCAGCCATTCACTTCACTGGGCTCATCTAAGCCCCTGCCCTCAGCCACCCCCAGTTCTAATCAGGGACTTACCCAGCCCCTCCATAGGCCCACAAACTGTAAGCCCCTTTCTAGGCTGGCCTGGTGTTTCCCTAGGCCCTTGTGTGCACAGCCACTCTTATTTCACTTTCCTGGCCCCTTGCTCAGGTCCCTGTGCACACTGCCTCTCTCTAGGCTGGCCTCTCCACAGCTCCAGGTCCACAGCCACTTCCCCAGGGCTTGGGACCTCCACTGGATCCCTAGGAACCTCCTCCTTTCCCACAGTTCCTATCCTTAACCTCCAGGATGTTCCTGGGAGCAGCAGATCTCATGCTGGGCAATGTTACCTCAGCAGCATCCCTGTAGTAACTGCCAGCTCTGCTCCTTGGGGCCTGCTCTTATATTGAGGCTGCTCAGCCCTGCTCCAATCAGGCAGCCTCCTGGCTGTTATGTGACCACCTGATTGGCTCTGCTGTCCTCTGCAGGCTGCCTCACAGTCTGCTTATGCCCTTAAGGTGGCAAGCACCCAAAGGTGCTCCACCGCACACACCTTTTTCTCATGCTCTATAAGTTTCATCTCTCTGACCCCACTAAAATCATCCTCACCTGCCCTCTTCCAGGCCCCTAGTCAGAATGTCCTGAATTTTCATTCTTTAACCTGGACAGCCTATCCACATTGTAAATGCATCCTTTAGGGGCTCTTGCATACAACCCCCACATATGAAAGAAGGTGGTACATCCACACCATCTCGTTTTAGACCTCAGTATTCTAACCATATTCTCTGTAAGTATCACTTTTTAGAAATATTTTTTGTAAATACCATAGATGTGTATGATAAAGTCAAGATTCATACTCATTTTATTCTGACAGGGGATTAAGCATGCAAAACTCCTCACCTCCCAGTCCCACCCCTTTGTGCTACCATGGTATCAACTGGCCAGAAATTTGACCTAAGTTGTCAAGTGAGGACAGAGGCACAACAGGGCAGTGGCAGGTCCTAGCTGCCAGCAGCACAACCAGCAGTGGCAGCTGTTACTTTTGGCTTTCCTCCCCGCAAATCTGTGCCCAGGACTGCTGCTCCAGTTAACTCCACCCCCTTAGTTATGGGACTGGGTGAGGATTCCCCAGACATAGTGAACTCCCTGGTTGGGGAGGAGCAGCTGTTCTGGTTACATGCACCATAATGCCTTCTAGCATAGGAGGCATTTTGGGGGACTGAGAATCACACCGTAAGTGTCTTAACCCCTGGGAAATATAGGCTAACAGAATGGTCCCAGGAGGGCATAGGTGGGCTATCACATGCAACTAATGCGACACAATAACACATAAACACAATAAACACACATCATGCTGGAGTTTAATTCTCCCAGGCGCCACGTTTATATGTATGCATGTGCACATTGAGCTGGGTCAGAGCAGCCTCAGCTGGCAGGGGGCCCTGGGGGCCAGCCTGCCAGCCCAGGGCTACTCCAACCTGGCTCAGTGTGCCTCAGCCAGCCGTGTCAGCATCCACGTGTGTTGCTGTGCACTAAAGAATGCCACCATAGGATAGTACTTGTGTTTACAAGTACTAACCTATGGCAGAGTTAATTAGTTTCCTGCAGCCTAATAAGGCTACATGTGTAGACACTAAGACTTTCCTGTAGAGCTAATTAGGCAGCTCTACAGTAACCATCTCATGTAGATACACCAAGTTAGAGCAATCCTGAGTTTGCTGTAATTTATACCTACAACTCCTATAGCTCCACAGCTGTAGGAGGGCACAACTGTGGACTTTTGGTTCTTGCCCCTGCCCTGTGTTCTGCATGAGCTGTAGCTCTTCTAGACCTGAGTGTTTAATCCTAATGTTATTAAATTCCATTTTTTTAAAGGGGTAGAAGCCTCTTAATAAGAAAAGTAACCTTTGGACTGCTGAGGATGTCTATATTTGTCCTCGGTATCCTGCCCTGAGATGCCCCTGTTTTACCATAATCCACTCCTGCTCTCCTCACATGAACCCTCCCCTATTTTCTCCACTCCTCCTCCATGAACAAGCAAAGGACCTTGCCCTCCTAACCTGTTAGGCACTGCTAGTGAACCATTCTAGGTTCCTGCCAACTTCTCTCCACCCCAATATATTTTTGATTTCTAGTTCCTACCTTGAGGAAGACTGGTGAGAGAGCAGGTAGGGGTATTGCTTCCTTACAGAGAAAGTATTGTCAGTTTAACTCAGTTGATTAGAGTGTGGTACTAATAACACCCATGGTCACAGATTTGATCACTGGTTGGACTAAATCATTTCTTGAGGTCCCTTTCAGCCTTACTGCTCTATGAAATAACTAAGGACTCACTGCAAGCAAGAGTTTTCATTTTATACTACTTTTCCAGCAACCGTATACCTTCCCTGCTCCTTCTAATGGTAACCACAACCTAGTGACCACGTAATCCACTGGAAGTTAACCAGTCCCAAAGGGCCTTTGTACACGCCACAAAATTGGCCTTTAAAGCAGGTTAAATGCCCTTTTGCACTGCTTTAATGACACTGCTGTTTGCATGTTCGGTGGCGTATTGCACATTAATGCTGCTGCTTGCACATTTGGCAGCCTATTGTGCATTAAGTGACTTTGGGACATAGTGAAATAAAACATGTCTGAGGTGTTTTAGTTTGCTTCCTTAGTAGCCACGGAGGGAAGCAGGAAGCACTGGGTCCCATGCATCTCAGAGGCTATGCAGGCAGCCTGTGCAGGCAGGCTCCACTGAAGGAAAAAAAAGAACATGGAGAACCTAATCTTTTCTTTTTTTTTTTCTCCCCGGAGCCTGCCTGAGCTGTGCAGGGGCCCAGTGCTTCCCTCTCTAGCTGCAGTGCCCCCCAGGACCATCCGGGCCAGGTGTCTGCGGGTGGATGCCACCTGGGGGGGTGCCACTACTGCCACGAAGGGAAGCACTGCCACCCCCCCTGCCCCAGTTCAGGGACCGCTCAGCCTGCTGGCAGCTCACCCTCCCCCCCTACCACCGGAGAGGCAGTTAAGGACTGGGCCCCAACCCCTGTGTACACACCATGGGGATTTACTTCGGTTTAAATAGAAGCAGGGTTTTTAAAAACCCACCGCTTCAATTTAGGGAGAATTAAACTGAAGTAAACCCCATGGTGTATACAAGCGGCCCACAGGCCAGGTTATATCCAGAAAACAGATTATAGCTGATTTATAAACAGGGCAATCATACACTGTTCATTCTGATCTACTTCTTATCATCATGATAAAGACCTAGCACCTAACACTTTATGGGCTACACTTTCTGAGGCACACCTTCCTCTTCTCTGGGTACAGATAAATTGCAGGAATAAATGCCACTATTTTGACCTGCAATTAATATGTGAATGCAAAACCTGTAGGTGCAATAAAGAAGGCTACATATTATTTGAATCATACATTTCTTTCAGCAGCAATATTGCTAATACTGTAATGTAGATACTAATACTGTAATGGCATTCAAAGTGAATATAACATCTATTTTGTTAACATCTGTTGCGTCTCGGCCTCTTGAAGGCTCAGATCAAGTGTTATATTTAGTCTTGCAGCTAATTATTTGTCGAGTTGCTTTAAGGGTGGTGGTGGACCTGCATAATAATGTGGGGTGAAACATATATCAAAGTTCTCCTGCACCTTTAAATCTAAATTTCATGATGCATTTGTTAGTGCAGTATATTTGCTGTTTCCACCTGTGAAGAAAGCTTTGGGCAGAGCCCTCACACGTTCCATAACTGTGGTCCTTCTTAGAATAAAACATTGTTCTCTCACGACCCTCTACCCCTTCAAAGAGATTATTTTTCCTGTGTCCCAGTACTTCTACCCTAAGAACGGCCCGTGTCCAACCCTGCATTTCATTAGCACATTAGCTTAGTTTTTTTCCCTAGGTGCAAGTCACAGCCTGTCTTCTGCACAGTGAAACCACAGTTACCACACACTCTTTGCATGTGCATCTTGACTAGCCATTTTTTGTGAATAAGGCAGGCCCTATAAAGAAAGAATGAGCTCTGATCCAAGGTATTAAGAACTGCAGAACAATAACCTGTAAATTTAGGGTCTGGTCCTGCCTTTTTTGCACACTCAAAGCTCCAAATGGCATCCAGGAAAATTTTAGCTGTGCAAGGAATGCAAGACATGATCCCATAACTCTTTGTAAAAACCAGTTCACTTTTGAACAAAAAACACGGAGTTAACCCCTCCATAGCCATCACTCCATGCTATTCATTATCAAAGTAATCTCACATTTTTGGCACAAATGAATTGTTGAGAATTTCATGTTGCATTTGTTGCAAAAAAATTTGCACTATTTAAATACAAATTATATATACTAACTGCAACAAAGTACCCATGTGGGAAAACATTTTCATTTGCCTCCTTTCTTTAATAGAAAGCAATTATTTTAAATGAATATTTCATCAAAGATTATCAAAATATTTATAGTACAGTTAAAATGGTAGGGCATTATCTTTATATTCACAACATTTATGCCAAATTTAGTATGATGCCGATGTGTTTTAATGACTGTTTTTACTTTGTTTATAAACTGCATGATGAATTTTATAGAAAAGAAAAAGTATAGATATTGCTTTAAGAAATCAAGAAATAATTTGTTCAATTTTTATTTTCAAAAGAGCTGAAAAGTCCTATATTGCCTCTAAACCTCATCAGGGTTTTATGACTAATCAGAGTGCTGCATGCATTGAAAGACATTTTCTAACTTGTGTTGTATTTCATTATTTGCTGTCACTGGTTTTACACTAGAGTAAGGTAAGTACTGTCCCTGAATTCATATCCCATGCATGTTGCTAGTATGGCTACAGTACTTTTACAGACTCTCTCCCAGAATTTTGTCAATGATGATGCTGTGGAAGAGGACATGGACTCACTTGTGCTCTCAGTGACCACATCTACATGAGACGCTACTGTGGTTACCGTGTATTTATTTAGTACTTGTATAAACAAGTACTAAATAAATGCACAGTAACCCGAGTTGCTGTGTAGTAGCACCAGCAAACATATTTTTGTGATGCTACTGTGCAGTAGCCTAATACTACTGCATAATAGTGTCACATCACTAATGCACAGTCATCGCCTTCATTTTTAAGCTGGAGTATCGGTGGGACTTGAGCTTTGCAGGATATAATCAGCACCTTGCTCAGCCAACCTTTCAGTAAAGGCAGTGGGAGTTTTGACTAAGGTTTGAGAGCTGCCTTCAAGGTACACAGTGCTCCAAATAGGCCTTGAAGTAGGAAGGAAATGGGAGTGCTCATCAATTTGTGTGGTCCATCTCTGACCTCAGGTAAAATTCCCACTGTTTTCAGTAAACAAAGTAGTCTTCAGTAAATGAAATAGCCAAAATCAGGTCCTGTATATCCATAAACACACACATGGTAGGGTAACTCACGACCACCCAACTTAGAATAGCAACAAATCTTTATTTGGGGTGTTTCCGTTTTTATTACAAAAACGCCATTATTGCTGTGCCATAGTTATCCAGCTGGGCATTCCTAATCAACATAGTAGTTAAAAACAGAGTTTGAAATCCTGTTCTTATTGAGTCAGTGAGAATTTGACAGTAAAACCAGGATTTCAGCCAGAATCTGTCACCAAAGTGATTATAATAACCAGGGTTTCTAACTTTCTGCAGGAAGAAAATGGAAAATCTCTGCTTTAAAAACACAAAAATCTGTGTTTTTCCGCAACCTGCCAAAAACATGGGGCATCCCACAGCAAGTGGCTCCATCACTGCTCTCTCATTTTTGCTGAATTTTTTGTCTCATAGCCAGTCAGCGATACATTTCTCCATCTCTCTCCCCTCCTCCCCCCAGCAGACTTTCTGAGAGGCAAAAACCGCAGCAAAAGTAAGAGAAAGCAGAAGTGGGATGTTGCCATGCTTTCAATAGTTTATGGAAAAACACAGATTCCACAGTGAATGGAAAACTAGGATCCCTGATGATAATCAATTTGTACAGGTTTGATAATTCAGCCACAGAATTTACTAAACCTAGCTATATTTTTTGATTGGACCACTTTGCCTTTGCTGTTTTCTAAGGCTTGTTTCAGCTCCTAGTTTGGTTTGAACCAAGAAGTCTTTTTATATTAAGTGTAACAAAAATATGAATTGTAAATACATAGTCTTGAAATTGGAATATATTATTTACCAAATTTTCTTAGTCCATGGTTTATATTTAAAAATATTGAGGGCTGCAATTCCAAAGTGTACTTTCAGAGACTGAAATTAGACAATAATCAGGTCAATGTACTTAGGCTTAGAAGACACAGAAGTAACTACTTTTCAAAAACAGCTTTGCTGTACATGTTTACTGAACTTCCCTGGTAGGGGTTATCATTGTACTATGTGGACCTGATGCTGCAGGATGTACAGAGGTGTAATACCACTGACTGCAGTAGAGTTCTTGGTATTTGCTCAAGCAAGCAAGAGCAGAGTTAGCCCTCATCCCTTTTAAAGGCAAACCAGTAGCCCTGACAAGATAACTATTGGATTGTGCACTAGTTGCTTTCAAGGGTTTGTGCTATTTCCACTGTCTGTGATCAACAGATAACTAGTGACCCAGAGAGGGCTCTCTGAAGGTGTCCTAGGGGCAGTGATTGCTGAAAAGCTTTTGCCCGTTGATAACGCACTTCCACTGGAACTGAAATGGTGTCCGAGGACCTTTTGCAGTCCAAAGGACAGTTCCATTCAGACCCCATAATCCTTGAGATAGAAACAGTGTCCCTCGAAAGCATTATAGTACCTAGCACATTTGGGGCACTATGACCATATAAATAATAGCTAAAGCATCTCCATATGTAGTCTTAATGAGAAATCCTTATTTATCCTTATTTTAAATTCTATTTATAGAAAATACAAATCAAACTCCATACTGCTGTATAAAATAACTATACAGGCTTCTTAGACCTACAAAATCCAGAAAATGCAAAGCCACTTTCTGAAAAATGTAGTTATGAAGATCTCAAGGTGATATTAACTGTAAGCACTATAGGACAATGGAGCAAGCATCTGAGAGAGGTTGTGGTATCTCCTTCACTGGAATTGTTTAAGAAGCTGAATAGGCCACCTGTCTTGGGTGGTTTAGAAATAGCACATCCTATATTTATGCAGGGGGTTAGATTACATGATACTTCTAGTCCTATAATCACATAAGGTAAATCTTATGATTTTATCTTATAAAATACCATTAGACTCTGTTCTTCTATTGATTATGACTATCTTTAGAATTTCATGCATATCAACCGCAGGCCATAGAGTCCCTATGTACTACACTAACAGTCTAATCTATGAGGATCTCTCCTTTCACTTTGCTGGGCATAGGATCAGCCCTTATAGCCCTCTTTATCCCCCATAAGACAGTAGAAAGGCTGGTGTGTACTGCAGTAGGAAACGATAGAGGTGTATCAGAACAAGCAAGCTTTAGCTTTTGTGGCTTTTTCCAGATGCGTATTGTTTTTTCTGGTATCCAGTTTAATGTAATGGGATAGGTATGTATTCTTTCCATGTGACTTAGTCACCTAAGCTAGGACTGAGGCAGAATTTAGAAACCTACACGTGATATTGTGATTTTGAAAACCTCTGTTCAGCCACCACCTAAGCATGCAGGTGCCTTAACTCCATAGATGCCTCCCTGGTTGAATTTAACGTTCCTCAAACACCTTGAGTTGCCTCTTTGCATGATCCTGGAACTGTCTGTTTTGACACAGCTAAGCAGCTCAATGCCAGATTCATCCCAAAACTCTGTCAAGGTTCAGAAGTCAGAAATTCCTCTGTCCAAGTCCCCAGAGAGCCTCAGTCTTTGAGCATGCCTGACACAGACTGACAGGATCAGACTCGTCCCAGAATGCAGTGGTTGGAAGCGTAGCCTACTGGGTAGTGCTCTCCTGGGGTCCTGTTGAAGCTGTTCCACTGTGCAGAAACGAATTCAAGATTCATTGGGTCAGGGAGCACAAAGAAAGAAAGCATGACGCTGCAACCTTCTGGTTCGAGCACTCACCTGGGAGAGAGAAGACCTGGGTTCTGGTCCCTGCTCTAGACCTGTTCTGCATTAAACAGGCTGGATAAAATACAGGAGTCCCTGAAGTAGTGTGGGTTTCAGGGTCATGCTTGTACTTTCAAACCTAATGAATCTTGAGTTCAGTGGCCTCGCTTCAACAGGAGGTACAGGTTGTATTCTCTCCCAGCTTAGCATTTGGCACCTGGGAGATGTCGGTTTGGATAGCCTCATGCATTCAAAGGAGTAGAACCAGGATCTCCCACTTCATGGGTGAGGGTTTTTACCACCAAGCTATTATAAAAAGGGGGCACAGCCTCCTCCAGCAGCATTTTAAAAGAAAAAAAAACCCTGCTCAGTTCATAGAAAGAAAAGGCATTAGGTGCCTGCCTGCAGGAGAGGGTTCTAGGCTGGAGATGGAAGTGCCTGCAACACCTTGTAAGGTACCTGTGGGGCAGGACTTGAAGGACTTGAGATTCAACGCTGTTCTCAGTATTTCCCTATTGGCCTGCTCTAAGTGTAGTGACCTTAGGCATTTCACTGCCCATCATTCCAACTATTCTAGATCCCATTTCAAGGTGCTTAACTCTCCCCATGCTTGGTATAGGGCACCCAGGTTAACACAAGATTCTGGAGCATGCCATTCCAAGCACCCAGAAATTAGGTGTTGTAGTATATGAGTAGAGACCCAGATCCATTACTGGATCTTGCCCTTAGTTTTATATCATTACATTAAAGGCAATAAGCACTGTTCAATAGAGAGTGTATGTGAGTGGATAATAATAAAGAATGTTTTGAACATTCTTTATTCTTTATTTTTTTTAAAGGTGTCTCATTTTCACTACTGCTATAAGACAGCATTAAACCAATGTGCATTAGTTGCTGTCAGTCCCTAACATACCAAATTGTAATAAATCGCCCTGGTGCAGAATTTTCCTTTTGGGGCGAAAGCCAGATAGAATTAAGCAAAAACCATTTTCTTACAGGCAGGTGTTCCAGAATAATGACTACCATAACACTGCTAGATGTTCCTGCCAAATACAGATCTAATTGTACCCATTCCCAGCAGAAGCTGGATTTAGTTTTGTTTCTTGCATGTGACAAAAAAAAAGATTTAGCATGATATTTAAAAGCAGAAGACTTGAAACTCTGGCTGGGAAGCAGCTTGGAATCATTTTTATACCCTAGGATTTGGCACAAATGGTTACTTTATAATCAAACAATTAGACCCTAAATTAGTTGTTGGAAAAGGGATCATTTTGAAGGTGGTTTCTATGCTAAATCTTCATACAGCTGTAAAAGCTAGATTTGACTATGGACGTTCATGCTTACTTTGGAAAACATGTAATTCATCTGTTTCCTTAATAGCCATATTCACTAAAATAAGCTTATGCACTAGAAAGGAACAGGGAATTGATTGCAATCTAGGTATTTACTTTTCATTCATAAACAAAACTGACCACCTGCCCTGCCTCTGCAGAGAGCGAGTTCATTGTCTGGGACACCTCCTGCAAGCCCTTTATTTCATTTTGAACAAACATCCCCTGAATTGTGGACCTCCATCAACAGTATGTCTACCCAGAGCAGAGCCACAGAGGCCTAACTGCATTCATACTTTTTACCACTGAGGTACTGCAACTGCAAAGTGGACACAGTAGACCCAGAGGGGCAGAGCCAGCTAGCCAGGAGCTGCAGGGACTCCAAGCAGAACATAGCTTGTCTTGTCTTCCCTTGGAATTGCCCAAAGGAAGTTGGTGGCAGTATTACCCCTTGCCCTCCTTAGAGTGAACCTTCCTCTTCCCAGTACACTTATCCGTATGGGTTCACAGAGCTGAAAACTACATCGACAAGAGTGACTCTGATTTTAGTGTTGGTCTTTGGGTTGATTCTGCATCTGTTGCAGCCAGAGGAAATTGCATCAGGCCCTGTATCGGTCCATCTCATAGTGGATAGAGATTGTTCAACAGAATCAGCAATTAGCAATACTGTTGTGGGCATGGCATGTTGGATTTGATGGCAGATGTTGTACTAATATGGTTTCCAGATCAGTCTCAAGGGAATATTAGTATTTGGTGCAAAGAGTACACATTGTGTTCTGAAGAGATAATGCAGTGACCCGAAGCCTCAGGCCTGTAAGACCTGGACCTCCTAGAACAGCAGCTTCAGAGCCTGACAGGATCAACGTGGCCACTTTTTTTCTCAGATATACTGCATTTCATGGTGTTTCCAGTGGGGAGGTGACAAGAAGTCTCTCAGTTGAAGCTCTACTGCAGTATGTAGATATTAAAGGGCTGAGGGACTTGGGACTCGTCAGTCTGGAAAAGAGAAGGCTCAGGGGGGACTTGGTGGCAGCCTACAATTATATAAGAGGGGTGCATCAGGACATGGGAGAACAGCTGTTCACCAGAGCTCCCCAAGGGATAACAAAGGTCTAAAGGCCATAAACTCCAGGAAGGCTGATTTAGACTAGACATAAGAAAAAACTTCTTTACGATGCGAGATTGTCCAGGATCTGGAACAGACTCCCCCCAGAGGTGGTGCAAGCACCTACTCTGGACTCTTTCAAAAACATGTGAATATATTTCTTGCTAGGGTCACTTGATCCCAGCTGACTTCCTACCTATGGTGGGAGGGCTGGACTTGATCATCTCACGAGGTCCCTTCCAGCCCCTAATGTCTATGAAATCTATAAATAGCCCATGATAACATCTTACTGTGTTTAAAAGTAGTGTTCTGACCCAGATTTGTGTTCCTCTCCCCCAATAGTTGTGTAACATACTATGCTATAGTAATTGCCACCCTCCAGACCAGAACTAGTTGTGTTAAAGTGATGTGTGCATATGGATGGTTAAGTGCTTGGTGATTGGTAGACCTGGCACTGTAGTAAAACAGAATATTCAGATTCTATGCTGTAGGCCTTTTTTCAGTCTCGTCTACCCAAGTGGATTTTGTTCGTAGCTTTAGTGATACATGTCTTTCTCTTGTGGTGCTAAAGAGAGTTTCAGGCAAAGCTACAGCCAAATATAAGTATGCCCTCAGTGGTACAGAGACTGGAGTGTATAAGTGCTATATCACCTCAAATGTAACTCTCTTCTGAGCCATATACAAGCTTGCATTTGCTGTCCACAAAACCATAGGGAAGCCTCACAGAATTTATATACTTCACTTGTAGAAACTGTAGCAGGCATAGGAAACTAAGGCTACGTACACACATTCAAATAATCTGGGATAATTCTCCCAGGTTTGTTTTCCTGGTAAAAAAACTTACTCAGAGCCTCATATACAGACATTTGAATGCTAAAGCCCAAAAGAGTGGAGACCTTGCAACATTGTGCAGCCAGGGGATCTTTGGGAACACATCATAGCATGCTCTGCAGGCTTCCTTAGTCTGCCTGGTGACAGATGGCAGCAGTGCATAGGGCAGCCTTGGTTGGCTGAACTAGATTACTCATGGTCAGCCCGTAGTTCCCTGCAGTACAATATGGGAATTGTTAAAGGGGTATGTTCCGCTCCCTGCTGGAACACCAGAGTCCAGCAAGTAACATACTGGCCATGTATACATGAGATGCTGCCTGTGGAGTCATTTAGTACTTATAGAATGTCTGTACATTCTGTGGCTTCTCTCAGAAGAGAATACAGTCCGCCACAAGGGAGACAGTGGCTACGTCTATATGAGATGCTGACTGCGCAGTAGCTTGTAGCTTGTTACTACACAGTTACTACTGTACAGTAGCATCACATGGCATGAATTGCATACTGTGAGAAGCTACTGTATAGTCAGCATTATCTAAAAGTTGTTCAGGGATGCTACTGCTTAGTAGGAGTGTGCGAAGTGGGGCCTATTCAATTCTGGTTTGGAGTCAGCCTCGATCAGGGACAGTGATTCGATTAATTGATTTGGATCATTGTCCCTGATTCGATTTGGCTGAATCCAAACCTGAAGATTCGATGCTGATTCGGAAAATCAGCGATTTGGACATAGACACAACATTA
>NW_005842597.1:48477-63431 GCF_000455745.1 Alligator sinensis | reverse complement strand
AGCATGCCACGTGAGGGGGGTTGGCCCTCCACGTGCTCAGTGGCGAACCTGGAAGTACTTCCAGTCCACTTCCGGGTCTGCCGGGAAGCGTGCTGGGGCCCCCCCACACCTCCCTGGTTTGGCAATCAGCCACAGGGGAACCCCGGGTGCCCCCCCAGACTCAGGAAGCACCAGTCACCGAGCTAGGAGGGCGTGGGGAGGTCCCCCTGCGCACTCCCCGGTGGACCCAGAAGTGTACCTGAACAGCTTCTGGTCCACTTCGGGTCTGCTGCTGACTGCACTGAGGAGCCCCCTGCACTCCCGTGGGACACTCCATGCACCCCAGCATTCACGAGCTGCCTGCTACCTAGAGGTATGTAGAAAAAACATTTAAAGCTGTGTCTATGATCGAATCACCGAATCTTTCTGTATCTGTCTGAATTGATTTGGAGGGTTCCAATTCGATTTGGAGAGATTAAAGGGTCCTCTGATTCAGTTTGGATTTGGAAACTCAGCCACCGAATTGGGCCGAATCTCTGCCGAATCGAATCAGGGACTGAAGTTTCACACAGCCCTATTATTTAGTACTTGTTTATACAAGTACTCTGGTTACTGCATAGTCATTTAGTACTTGTCCAGTCCAGTCAAACAAGCTTTAGTTCAAGTGCATTCCCCCCTACCCCCCACCCCCACCATTTTTAAGATGCTGATACATGAGACGTGGTGGCACTTTAATTAGAACTATTCTTGAAGCTGCTTTAATTAAAGTGCTGCCCCCCCCGAGAGCACGTATAAAAGTGCCCACGGTTTCTCTTGGGAGAGCTTCAACTCTCCCAGGAGAAACCGGATGTCTGCACCACTTGTGAATTACTATAAAACAATGAGAGGGATAAATTTTCTCTGATGTAAGTATACAGAAATCAGTAGAGCTTTGCCAGATATGCTTTTGGCTTCATGACTATAATGTTCGGCCATAAGGAGGGAATTAAAAGGTGCACAGTTCAGAACTCATCTTCCCTGTAGGAAGCAGTGGAGAGACCTCTCTTATTTATCCTACTTATTGTGTCAAGAAGAGTGATAGTTCTGGAAGTGGGTAGATACACCTGATATCCAACCTTGGTCAGAAGGCTGAGATCCTGAGGAACAGGCACCTTCAACCAACATTAATATTATCTATATTAAAACGTGGATATTTTTACTTCTGGTTGTATTTGAACACAGATTGACCATTTCCTGGAACTGATACACACCCAAATTCCTTGTACTATCTTTGACTTTTCTGAATGGCAGGGCAGATATGGATCAATAGCCACAAAGAGCAACAACTGTGCCCCCCTTACTTCAGGGTAGTTGAATGGAATGTCTCCATTTTCACCTGTAATCCATATTAAGACTAGGCACAGTTCTAGGTACTGAGCAAGGAAGTCAGTTTCTTGGGTGCTTACAGAAGTCTCAGCCTACATATTTCCTATTTTTCTCCCTTGGGATGTAAGCCTTCCCTTTGCTTTGTTTCATTTGACCTCACCATCTTTAAGGAAGGACCTGCTTGGAAATAGAAAAGTGTCTTGACTTATCATTTAAAAATCTGGTCAGTCTATTTGTTTTGTTTCTTTAATCTTCTTTTAAAAAATTGTTCTGTTTTTAAGAAACCTCCTGGAGTCACCCCATTCAGGTGTTTGCTACATAGTAAAAGCAGGAGTTATCAGACACAGCAGTATATTCCTTCTCTTCTCAAAAGAAAGGAGTTACCAGCATCTCTCCCACTGAGGACTCTATAAATGAGAAAGACAAGGATTGTTGGAGTACAGATCAGCTTTAGAGAAATGCCCTATGCTGAGAAGGCAGAGTGTGCATGCAACTTTAGTGAATCCAGCCCTAAGCAGCACAGAAATATTAACATGTTTAGAGCTACGTCCTGAAATCTTGAATGTCAGCAAAAACAAACTGGGCCTCATCCTCACCTGCCTTGTACTTGTTGTGCAGTGAGGTCAGTGCCGGATTATGACATATTGAGGCCCTAAGCTATGTCCATTTTAAGAGGCCCCATACGATAAAAATAATCGACGAAATCCATGAAAATGGATTTTCATGAAATTTTAAGATGAATTATTATTTCTGCACAAATTTATGAACACAATATGAATAACAACTGTGGAGCCATATATATGTATATTTTTGTCATATTAGAATTAAAAGGTCCAGGGTTTTTTTTCTTATTTAGAGGCCCCTCACATTGTGAGGCCCAAAGCTGTAGTTTAAGCCTAAATCCAGCACTGAGAGGGGTAGCGTGCTACCAGAGTCAAATGGAAGCATTTTACCTCACTTTGCACAGCCTAAAAGTCTACACAAGAGCAAAGGAGTACCCAATCCACCAGCTGATGTTTCAGAAGGGATTTTGAAAATGTATGTTAAGAGACTGATGTTCTTTTTTTCCTCCCTCCCTCTTAATTTTAACAGCACTCGCAAACAAAATTACATGATGAATTTTTCACGGCAACATGGGCTCAGGCATTTCTACAACAGAAGACGAAGGTCACTTAGACGATACCCATGAAGAAATGAGAAATTTATTTTTTCCTCCCAACATGTGATGTGTTGCTTTCCATTCTTTAAATCTAGCACTGCGTCTGGTATCAGGACTTTTCCACAACAGGCTTGGTGAAAAGCTGAAAGCCTTTCTCAAGACAGAGTGTACACCACTTTTTCGCACTGTGAACTAATGAGAAGTGACTTATTTTCTCATAGGTAAATGTTTTAATGTTGACGTGTCTGTGAAAAATTGTGATCTGTTGTAATATCAGTTACAGTGGCAGTATTGGAAGTAAGAAACTAATTCTGTTTAACAGGAAAAAAAAATTTAAGCACAAAGACTTTTCAGATGTTATGTTTAAAAAAACTACATATTAAGTACAGTATTTAACATTCTTTGTCACATAGCTATTTAAGTGCACTGTATTTCAGCTCTGTGTCATATTTTATATGATTAAGTTATCATTGTTTGTCTTTGTATTCTCTTCTACAACATGACACATTGGCACTGTATTTACTTGTTATGTTGTTGTAATATTTTGCTGCTGATTTTTGGGCTATTTTTCATTCTGATAACATGCATAAAAGAAACTGAAATATCTAATCAAGTTAATTGCAAAAGTAGTTATATAAAGACGTTGATATCCTGCAGTCTTACTCTTTGATATGTCTGTTGGTTAGCATTGTTTTGTGGATAAAAAGAATGTTTGGCATTAAAACTTTTTCTACTAAGCAGCTGTGGATGAAGCCCCAAACAGAAGTTCCCATTTCCTTGTTTAAAAGTAATCAGTTCTCTGTGGCTGATTTACTTACAGTAACTGCCATTTGGTGTCTGTGGTAATGGAGTGACTTGTAAGCAGTGAACGTTTCATCGTGTTCTATTTGGTGTTTGTTTCTATTGCGGGTCATGTTTGTATCTTCTGATAAAGTTGTACCTACACCAGCAACATTATAATGCCCCTATAGCCCTAAACTGTCTATTATCATAAATAAAATGTTTCACTTTATGGTGAACCAAGCTAAAGATCCATGCTTCAATAAAGATAATGTCAATGAACAATTTTGATGTTAGATTTTTCTAGCTATTTGGGTGCTAACTGAAATTATTAAATAAACAGCTTAGTTTACTTACCCAGATTCTAATATCTTGCAAATTCTCTAGAATATTTTTCAATATTTAGTACATTGTGCTCCAATAGCATCTTTCTTCTGAGCGATTTACAGGCATTAGCTGATGAAGCTTCCTAAAACCTCTGAGATATGAAAATATTTTACAAATGAAGAATTTGAAGACATCAAATTCTAGCCTGGAAGTCCTGAAGCAAGGCACCTAAATCCATGTTTAGGCCCCTAAAATGGAGATTGCTTTCTCGCAGATGAAAAGCCCATCCAATTTTAGTGAGAATTGTGGGTGTTGGATGCTTCTGAACTTTGAGTCATTATGTGCCTAGCACTGAGCACCTGGAATTGAAAACTTTGATTTAGTTCAAGTTACACAGTGCACCACGTGACAGAACTAGGAAATGACTCCAGACCCCAAAGGTCCTGTACTGTGGACAGAACCATATTGTTATTAAGAAGAGGATGTGCACTTGCAGGGTTATTGAGCTGTTGAATAAGATAAATGAACTACTTGAAAAAGACGGTCCTAGGAAACTAACTAAAATATTATTAAAGAATATAATATTTTGAAGTTGAATTGGGATTTAAAATTGTATAATAGATAGCCCCACCTGCTGATCAGAGATATAAGACATTTCTTTAGGATAATTTTATTTGGCCTAATATATCAGTAAATGGACAATATATCAACATACAGGATGTATGTAGATGTTATGCTACAACAAAACAAATTTCTATTGTGCAGACACAGTACAGGGAATGAGGAGAGCTAGTCTGAGTTCATCACACTCCAGATAAGTGAGATCACAATAGGCATATCAGTGGCCTTCTATAGTTATAGACATTTGTCTCGGATAAAGATTTGTGTGTGACAATTTGGATCTATTTAGGTGCATATCCAGACCCCTCCAATGTAGTAGTATACAGGAAAACTACTTCTCTGTGTTATAGGCCACAGTGAATTCTGTTCTTTGCCTATTCCAGGTTCTAGGAAGCTGGCTCTTAATTCTTCTAGTTGTATAACATACCAGATAACTTGCACATACTTTGTGTTCAGTGTACTTAATGGTTTTTTTTCCTCACCAATGACTGATAAAACAGTAGTATCAACTAACAGTAATGGTCACTGAAATATCAAGATAATATAGCACTTTAGCAATAGCAACAGCAATTATAAAATGTACCAATAAGTTTATCTACAGGTATTAAGCCTTGGCAGGGAAAACTGTGAAAACTGTTAGCCTTTTGTCCCTGCCAATCTTTCCCAGGCCTGCCAGTGTACATATCCCCATTCCAGTAGGATAAGAAAAGTTCAAGCTCAATAGGATATGAATTTAAAAATATGGCAGTAAGCAAAATTCTAACCTGCTGGAGTCCAGGAATAACCCAGACAAAATCCACAGTACTGTAGTTTGCTTATATGCATGTTGCCCAATTTGTTTTTTTAGACAACACTCTCTTAGAGTCAGTAGGGTTGATATGCCACTGTGCAACAACACAATACACTATTAATATTTAAACAATCCTGCTGGCCTTATAAAAACATACTGACCTATGAGATGTTCTTCTGCAGAAAACAGAAGCTTAGCCTTAAAATATGCTGAATAGCTAACAGATCTTAACTGCTAAATCTGCCCCAGTGTACCCAAATCAGAGGGGGCAGGTACAGTTATTCAATGACAGAAATATATTACATTGATGCCAAGTTGGAAGGGATTGTCAAGGGTGGAGAATAGGATCAGAATTCAACATGATCATGCTAAATTGGGGAAATGGTCCAAAATCAACACAATTACATTTGACAGAGACAAATGCACATCAAATGCCAGTGAACAAACTCAAGATAATTGGCTAACCAGCAGTACTTCAGAAGAGACTCTGAGGGTTACAGTGGATCATAAACTGCATACTAATCAATGATGTGATGTTGTTGCAAGAAAGGCGTAGGATGTATTAGCAGGAGGTAAACATTCAACTTGAGTTACCAGTGGTGAAACCTCAGAGCATTATGCTGAGTTTTGAGTATGGAACAGGGCTTCTAACTCCACTACTGAAAGGGGGAAGACACGAGAGGGGCCCAGGTACCTTTAGGATGACCCTGTTGTGAATATAAGCTGGTCTTCAGAATGTAGAAGGGGCTGCTGCCGGGCACTGAGCTCTGGGGGAGCAGCTGCCAGACCCTAGACTGCCATGAGAGTCACTGCCTGAATCCTGCTATTGAGACTGGCACCAGGCAGCAGATCTAAAGTAGCTGCAGCCTTCAAAGTGTTAATAGTAAGTACTGCAGGAGCTGAGCCATAGACAATTAATGGAGGGAGGCAGGACTGCAGCAGAAGGCCTGCTAATTAAGCTAATAGGAAACTACCTCTCCCTATAAAGGGGACTTGAGGCCAAGTGGCCAGAAAAAGGAAGAGCAGAAGCACATATAAGCCAGTCTCAGGGGTTAGAGCCTCAGTTTGGGCCCTGCTTGAGCGGGAATAGGACTCTGCATGTCCTAGGGCAGGGGTGGGCAAAATGTGGTCTGGGAGCCAGATGCAGCCCACCAGGCCATTCTATCCGGCCTGTGGGGCCCCTAAAAAATTTAGAAAATTAATATTAATCTGCAATGAGCTGCCTGTCATGTAGCCCTTGATGGCTTGCCAAAACTCAGTAAGCAGCCCTCTGCCCAGAATAATTGCCCGCCCCTGTCCTAGGGAGAAGGAGCTTTGCAGAACCTGGAGGATAAGTGCTTGTGTACCCTGAAGGCCCACAGACCCTGAAATTAAAATGTTGCTTAGCAGCAGAGCCAGCTGTAGGGAACATGGCACCCTAAGCAAACTCGTATTTTGCTGTCCTGTCTCCCGCTCCTCTGGTGCCACCCCCCCTCTCCCAACCCCACACACACACACACACACACACACATCAGTAGCACTGCTGCAGGCAGACCCAGGGAGGCAGGGGCACAGGATACAGTTCAGTGGGGAGACAGAGCTGCATGGTACTGCCCCTTGCATTGCCCAACCCAGCTCTTCCTGAGCAGTGGCTGGAGGTGGTGGGGAGGCCCAGGATGGACACCACTCCTCCTGCTTGGGGTGGGGGGAGAGCACTGCTGTGAGCACAGGCTGCTTACACATGTGTGACCATGTGTATGCATGAGGTGCCCCCCTGACCACAGCACCCTGGGCATTTACCCACCCATAAGGCTGGGTCTGCTTAGCAGATAACAAACAAAAGGTAAAACCTTAATCACTTAACTATTTATACCAGAGAGGCATGGGTGTGGCTATGGGGGAGGCTAGAGGCCACAATTAGTGCCAGGAAGGCACAGAGTGCTTGGTAGTAGGAGCCTAGAAATTCTGAAGCTGAGATAATGGGCTGCCCGGGAGCCCGGTGAACTGTACCCAGGGTTTTAGCCGGGCCCCAAGAGAGAAAAAAAGAAAGCCCCAGTGGAAGATAGGTTCCAAGACCTGCACCCTGGCCAGTTGAGAGCAGATTTCCAAACCAATCATTTACAACATCAAGGTGTGGCAGGAGAGGTGGAAGAGTGTACCACTTGCCAGAGAGAGAGAGAGAGAGAGAGAGAGAGAAGACATCCAGGGGCTGACAGAGTACCATACTTTAAGAACAATGTAAATGATTCTGTGATTCAAGAGACCAGAAACAAAAATAAGAGCTTGAAAACATAACTTCCAAAGAAAAGTTAAAGGCATTAGGATTTCTTTAGAGAAGAGGCGAACATGGGTAGCATGTGAGAACATTCACTGAATAAAATGGCTAGATTGCTTTGGCACCTACATTACCACATTTAAAACTAGCTTGGATATCTGTACGTTGCCCTACAATTTTCAGCGTAGCCATATCCAGGGACTGAACTAGCTCTAGCGGGGGGTGGGAAAAAACCCTGATCCCTGCTTTATTGACTCTGGCTTATTGACTTATTTATCTTTAGAATTATATGAATAAAATTAATGGTTTAAAATGCTGTCACACATTCAACGCGTTTATTAGTCAGAGCCGCATAGTCTGAAACCACCTTTTGTTCCAGTTACCTTATCACAAGCAGGAAATGGTAATCAAATTGTGTAAGAACCACTACAGCAGGCTAGTAACTGCCCACATGAGTGCAATATGTGTAACAAATGTAGGACTGAGGCTGGGGAAGGGGTAATAGAGAGCCTCTGCACTTCCCCTGTCCTGGCCCAAACAGTGGCTACTTTGGCTTTATACACAGGTTAGGGCAGCCTGAAAACCTCCTTTTCCTCACACCTCTCTTCCCCTCCCCCAGCTATCACCCCCTCCAGTGACTGGTGCAGCACTCCAGAATGGCTTGAGCACAATGCAGCCACCTCTATCACATCTCCTTGCATCAAGTGCTCCCGTAGGGTTGCCACAGAATCAGCTATGCTAGAAAGACTCCTTGAAGAAGACTTCCTTGAAACCATAGCTATAACCTTTTATTACAAGACTTCTTACAGTGCTCTTATCAGGATCTTCTTCCAGGCTTACTGAGATTAGTATACTGATAATCAGTTAATAGAAGCAATTAAGGGTCCAGTACAAACCCAACTGAAAGCAATGGGAAAACTCCCGTTGATTTCAGTGGGTTTTAAATTGGGCTGTAAATTACTATCTGAAACTGGGCTCATTCAGCTGTTAAGATCTTTACAAAAGATTTCAGAGCCAGAGGTAAGAGTCTGTGCTGCCCTCCTCTGTCCTTCCTCAGGCAGACACCATCGGGGGGACATATTACCAGTTTTTCTGTTAAAAAATTTACCATTGTGTTTATTAAATGAGGGCATTTGACATGGATTAGAAAGCTGCTGTTATTCCAGTGATGTAGAGAATGGATCTGTTCAACACTTGTAAATGCCAAGTACTACTTTCCTTTTTCAGAAAAGCCTCAGAGCCCTGACAGACCTGACCTGTGAAAAAGTGGCGCACACTATTCCATCTTCGTGCAGGACACTTGTCCAACACTGCATATAACTGACCTATGCTTTGCATTTAAAAGCTTGTCTAACCTAATCCCAACTATGCTGTTGATCTAATACATAGTTTCTCAGCCTGTGGTATGTGTACCCCTGGAGGTACACGAGACACAGGCAGGAGGTACACGGGTACCCCAACACTCTCTCACCCTCTCTTCTCTCTCTCACCCCTTCCTCCTCTCAAAACTATGGCAAAAAATTTGGTGTGCCATGCATTGCATGGTGCTTTAAATTCCCCAGTAATAATTTGGCATGCCACACTTTGCACGGCACTGGGTTCAGCCCTCCTTGCTTTGGCCAACATCACCTCTAGCCCAGATACATACTCGAGTTGTGCACCCCGGTAGATCAGAACTCTGTCATATCATGGCCTTATATACACAGGCCTTCTTCCAACATATGGCACACATTAGTCTGTAAATACAAAATCCCCTGGAAAATTGAGTGTTGGGGTACTTATCACAGTTTTCAGAAATTAGGGGGTACTTGCTACTTAAAAGGTTGAGAAACACTGATCTAATAAAAGATATCTCCCACAAGCTTTGCTTCACCCAATATAAGACAATTCAGGAGCATATTTGGTATAAGGGACATATCCACATTGCCTTCTTGGTGACCTCAGGAATGCAGCCCAGCCATTCACTCACATGCAGCATGTGTTAAATTAAAACCCAGACTTCAGGCAGTGTAGCTGATTTGGCACAGACTTGCCCACACATCTAAAACCACTCTAATGCCTAATTCCCAGACTGTGGTGTGTGCTGAGCAGGAGCAAGGAGGCAGAGGCGGAGTATGCTATAGGTACTTTAAAATGTAAACACATGCTATGCTTAGGAGCGAGTATGCTGTGTAAATATAATGCAACACATGGGAACTATTCACAGAGATACAATAAGCAACAGAAGCTCAAACACTGCCATGGTCACATGGTTCCTCAATGAAGTGTATTTGTATCTGGGTGGTATGATTCCTTTTTCTGATAAATGATTATTCTCATGCTTGTTCCTGGCAGAAGTGTGTTTAAAAGGAATTTGGAGGCAGTCTAAGGTGTGGCCTAGCAATTAGGGTATGAAATGCAGAGTGTGAGAGCAATACATTCAAAGGAATTATTCTATTTATTAACTTGACACGTGGGATCAGTATTTTGACAGGTACAGTATCTGAACTGAACCCAGACCCCCATCCCAACAAGAGACCATCAGCAGTGCCAGAGATTGGCACCATCTTTGTTGCCCCTCAAGCAGATTCAATGGCCAATTTCAATATTTCTAGTGGCTAGTTTTCAAAATTAAGGGGGAAAAAGGACAACAGGATGGGATGACTCCACAGCTCTGGCCCTTTGAATGAACTTGTCTCTCAGAATTCCCTACCCTGATGAAAAACAGTGGTTCCTGCTGCTCCATTCCCATGTGAGCCAAGAGTCTCTCAACTCTCACACTGGGCCCATTGTCATCTTGGAGCTCCAAGTGTCATGTATGCCATGATCTGCTTTCCCACAATTATCCTCCTTCTAAGTTTTTGTCAGTCTCCCTTTGTCCATATTGTTTGTTCTTCATTAACTTCCCCTCCCAGTTGTTTTAACCAAAAGGCTCTTTTCATCCAAGCTCCTGCTGTGTGCTGTCTGTCCTGTCAGGTCTCCCTCATCTTCCCCTATTTCTGAACTATTGCAGTATTCTTAGGCCTAGTACTGAAAAGAAGCAATAAAGTAGCTTTGTTAATGGGTTGCAATAGAACCTTGAAACCAGTTTAGGATCATATATTCACTGCAACAGTTGATACAATTAGTTTAGTACAATTGTACCTCTTTTACTTATTGGGTAGCTGTAATCTTTGTAATGACTTTTATACATAGGAGGCATTCCTGGCAAGGCATCTCTACATCGATGGTTAATTACTGTTTGTTCCACAACTCTTTAGTACCAGAGCTCCATCCAACTAACATTTACAGAGGGGAACGGGAGAGCATGCACATGCACTTAGCTGTAAAAACAGACAGACAAAAACCCTCTGGCTTTACTATGTCAAATGTGATATGGCATCACTTGAAGCTCCAGTATGTATTAGAGATAGCCCAAACTGGGACACTGAAGCCAAATTCTCGTGTTGTCCGGAACTTCACATCCAGCTCCCAGCTTCACAGTTCGGACCTCTTAACAGTTGAACCAACAGATCTGAATCCACTCAAATTTGGGGAAATATAGATTTGGAGCTAAAAGCCATTCTAGCTCTAGTTCCTGCAGGCACATGGAAACCATCAATACTATATTCCTTGTTCTAGGCTGAAAGGGAAAAGGGTTTCTAAGGTACAAAGTAAGATCAGGAAATCTTGTATGGCTTCTGGCAAGGGCCATACTCTCTGCTCTAAGAGAAATGGAAATTCCCTTGCAGTGCACTCAGCCAACTACGCAAGGGGCAAATGGGTAAAAGTTCTTTCTGTTCTGGACATTCAGTTCCCAGGGTTTTTCTTCAGGACTTTTTGAGCCTTTGTGATACTACCACAGATCAAAGAGCTTGACTGTTACAAGACTAAAAGAAAAGTCTTAATTATCCTGAGAGCAATGAATGGAATGTGACATTGGAAGGACTTCACTGGTTAAATTAATGCTGGGCAAATGAGATAGTTGTAACAGTATTTGGTGTCACCATCTTACTTTACATTAACAGATGTGAGTTCTTTTGCACTCCAGCATGGGCATATTCCTCTATTTGGTATACATAACATCCTGCTTAGTATATGTGCTTATGTACTTGATTTCAAACAAAAATGAGACTTCTAAACAAGCAAAGGATAAATTAGGGTAATACAGGGAAAACCAACTCCAGGAAGAAAAAAAAAAGAAATAAAAACAGATTATATCTTTAGACTGAACATAATCATGTTAATCAAGACTTTGGCAAGGTCTACATGAAAAGATCCTAAATTCTCCAGATTCATATTAAAAAACCAAGCAGTTTCTCAAATTCAAAACTTCTAGGGAATCTATTCACTGAGATTTTCAGAGGAATCTGAGGTGGTAGAAGTTTACTATTTATGAAAGTACCCTTGTACAAACCAGCCTTGAAATCTTCATGAGTCACAGTATTTCACATGCAAGTGGATAAATCTGGCATGTCCTTTCTCCTACAAGAGAGCACTGCATTCTTCTATGTTAAGGAGAGACATTCAAAAAGCCTGAGCCTGAATTTATTCAGTCTTTGCAGGTTAATCTAACCTGCAGAACTTGAACCGATCTGCAAGTGAATAGACATTCACTTTTGAATTGGGGGGAAGGGGGGTGCTAGAGCAGCCCTCCCTGCCCTTCTACAGTGCTGAGCTGAGGGGAGCATAGCTAGGCCCTGGCAGGATGCTATGATTAGGGAGGGATTTAAACCCCCACCATGGCCTGCACAGTCCCCAGCTGGGGTGTGTCTGGAGTGGGGTGGGAAAGCAGCCCTCACCAGGCTCTTCCCAGCTTGCTGCTCAGGGGGCAGGGAGTCAGACCCCAGTCCCCTGCTAGCACTCTGAGACAAAGGAGGCGGGGGAGAGGGGACTGCTTGTGTGGACTGCATGCATCTGTTGATGATACTGAACTTTTCAGTCTCCCTCTCCCTGCTTCTTCATACTGTCTACAGCAAACTGATGACACTCACAGGTCCCATGCATTGCAGACCAGGTCATTTCTCACACCTCGCTCTGTCTCCTCTTGAACACTGACAGATTGCAGCCTTTGAAGCAAGCAAGCCAACTGGCATCTTATCAGCCCATCAAGAAAACAAAGCCTCTCTCATTAGTTCAAGCTCTTTTTAAACAGCTTTTTCCAAGGAAGGAACAAAGGGACATTACCAGCCGACCTGCTGGTTAGTTCCAAAAAGCCCTACACTGTTCTTTCTGTCTTTGCTCCAGTGAAATTGGAGACACACACAGACACCTCTCAGCATTAGCTAGCATGGGTGTGGCGTAGCCAGACACCAGCTGAGGTCCCTGCTGTGGGAGAGGGGGAATCACTGCTTGAGCAGCTAGAGAGGAGAGGGTGGAACAGGGGGAAACCAGGCAGATGAGTGAGGGAAGGGTAGGGTAGGGTAGAGGGAAAACCAGGCAGACGCTGCTGTCTCCCAGCTGCAGCCCCCTCACCCACTTCTCAGCCAGCCAGAGCTCCAGCTAGGGAGGAAACGGGCAGGGCCAGCCTACTGTCTCGAGCAGGACTCATTGACACTGCATTAATCCCCTTCCATGTTGCTTGTACAGGGCTTGAGGTACCAGTCATTTGTGTGCATTTGTCCACATGATACAGAGAACCATGGCTTGATGTGTTCTCAGTAAACCAGACCTGGAAAAACCAGGGAAGGAACAGCAGGGTGCAAGGGGAAGATAATAGGTGAATTTAGAGAAATATGAAGGTAGCCCATGAAAAGGGTGGCTCTGGGAATGGAGAAGACAGACATGTTGGGCTGATCCCTCTTGCTTCTTTTTTTTGTTTGCTTGTCCCTGTCCCCATCCCTTCACCCCCACCAGGAGAATGGCTTGTCCTTTTTAAGGACCACTTAATGGTGGCCCCTTTCACTGGTGTCCCAGGACAAGGAAAGGAACAAGGTCATACAGCATGCCTGCAATCTAGAATAAATGAAGCCCAATTAATTTCCTGTTTAAACCATTTTGTTGTTTCTTTCTTTGGTAAACACAGCAGCACACTGCCAAGCAGCCTCTCATGCATGTTTGGGAACACAGGATACAGACAACACAGGAAAAAGGATTTTAAGTCCTTTAAGTACTTTAATCTTCATGTTAATTTCAGTAGTGCAAAAAGTGTACAAACTCAATATTTTACTGTCATTTTTGCCTGAAGACTAAAGCTCCAGGAACAAATTAATTTCAAGAGAGTTGGTCCAGGTGGAGAGAAGTGAAGAACAGGAGTTTTTAGCCACCAGAAATGCATACAATAATGTTATTGATCTAATAAAAGACATTGCATTGCCTACCTCATTTCTGGTCACTCAGTGAGTAATCATGTTTCTGGTACAGAATGTTGCCAAGGCACAGGAAACTATTCCTAGCTCTTCTCTTCGTACCAGACCAGCTTGTCTCTCTCATTTCAAGTAATCTCATTACCCTACCTTCCTGTTCACCAGCATGCCAGCCAAAGACATGAAAAGCAATGCTTTCTTTTCGGGATGCCAGTTCTAGAGTCCAACAAGACTACCTTAGTAAAGGCCAAATCAAATAAAACAAGCATTTCCAGAGCAGCCATATGCACTTAAAGGACTACATATAGGATTGCTGTCATTAGTCTCTCGAATATCATATGTTTAATGTCAGTGAATAACAGCAGCCTTGAATCCATTAGATCTTTTCTTTATCTTGGTTTGACAAGGCTGCATTGCTCTTACAAAAGCTAAAACAATCATTGTTACAATAATATTGGCTTAGATATTACTATGTTTAATAGTATATATATTTCCATAATTTCAATTGCTCTTGAACAAAACCAATCAGTATCACAGAGCCAAACCTGACGTGTTCATTACTGTAAATGACCACGAGAAATGCTGAATCATAACACTGCTATTGCAGAAGACGGTTTAGAGAAGTGCACTCTGCGTGATACCAAACCTCAAGCCCTTCCCTTTTAATCATGTCCCTTTTGGGAGTGTTTGTGTACGGTAAGCCCCAGGATCACGGGGTACAGTAGGCCCCAGGATAGCCACCATTTACATATGCAGAAGTAAATGTACAGACATGAATAGTGCCACTTAAATGAAATCCTCCTTGCTGACATGGGACGCAGCAGGAAAGCGGGATTCCAGTCTCCGTGTTACCCCACTTCCTCCATTGCTGTAACTTTCTGATAAGAACCCTCAGTCGTTATTATCTCTTAATACAGGGAGGGTGAGAAGCTGGCGGAGGGCGCTCGGCTCAAGACCGCGCTGGCGGAGACGCTCCTGTTCCCCTTCGGTTACACATTAGGAGCAGCTTGCTGAGGGTGGGCAAGCACTGGAACAAATTACCCAGAGCGGTTGGGAAATCCTTGCTACCGGACGTCTCTAAGTACAGTTTAGACACACGCTTGACCCGGAGCGGTATCCAGCCAAGGGTGAGCCTGTCTGAGGCTGAACTGGGTGACCCTGAGCTCCCTTCCAGCCCTTTTTTTTTTTTTTACCATTATAAACATGGAGCAAGGGGCTAGCCTCGTGGCTCCCTTGGAGGTTTGAAGGAGGCAGCAGCTGGCGGGCCGGGCAGTCTCTTCAGCCCAGCCCCCTCCCGTGGGGGGGCAGCGTATACACGGGGCTGGGCACGGGGCCTCATGTGCCCGCTGCTGGTGCTCGTGACTGCTGTGCAAAGCCCCCCGGGCCGGGCCCAGCCCGCGAAGAAAGGGTCTAACC
>NW_005842597.1:44287-48182 GCF_000455745.1 Alligator sinensis | reverse complement strand
CAGCCCCACGCAGCCCGCCCCGGGACGCGGTGGCGCAGCTGGGTCGTGCTCTGCGCGGGGCAGCGAGGCGGGCGCCGCACACGCGCGATTCTCGCACCGTTACGTGACCTGTTTAAATCGTCTGTGATCCGTTGGGGTGTTTTTGGACAGCCCCTGGTTTGTCCTCAGACCACGGGGTCCTTGCAGCTCCGTCTGCCTCCTTGAACTTGGCCGGCCTCACAGCTAAACCGAGCACGGCATAGTTGTCTTCTTCTTCTGTTGCCCTCGTGCTCAATGGCCGTGGTGCTGCTCCGTGTTTTAGGTCCCTTATAACATCGGGGGGGTGGTCTGTCCGGGGCACCGCCGCACAGCTCTAACCCTGCTTGCAGACCAGCCGGCCGAGGTGGTTCATCTAGACCTCAGCCCGAGCCTCGGCCCAAGCCGTCCCCGCCTCAGCAGCCTGCTACTGAAATGTAACAAGTGACCTGCTGGTGTCCTTGAGAGGGGTGAGATGAGCCTTGTCCCCAGAAGTCCTGCACAAGGACGTGCAATGTAGGAGTTTTCCCAGCTGCTTCGCAGTCGTACCCAGAATTCGTAAGTCATACAGACGAATGAGGCAGTTTCCTCAAAGCATCACATCGTCTTGCAACATCAGGCCTTTAAGTGTCTCGTGTCAGGACAGAGATGAAGGACCCAATGAGTGTGTTGGTAATTTGGGGGATGTTTGCTTTCTCATGCTGTCTCTCTGAATTTGACAGTCTAATTTGTAAAGTGTAAAACACCTTGGATTTACCTGACCTAAACACTACATTCGCTGTGCTTCTATTTGGACGTATGTTGTAACTCATTCCCATGTTCATTCTCTCATGCTGGTTTTGGCATAAACAGCAGGAGCTAGTCTCTCTCTGCCAATCTTTTGGCTATTTGCTGTGGTTTCCATCTGTGGTGTGTTGTTTTGAGGATTTCTCAGGATACCCTTATCAGCTGGTTTCTATTTGACAGCTTCACATAGGTGTCTGGGTGTCGCGAGCTTGTGTCTGATTCTGCAGAGACAGATTTCTTGAAGTATTCATTGGTGATAGAATCTTTCCACTGAATGCCCAGTATTTTTGCAAGCACTTGAGTTCAAATACATGTCATTTCCTGCCAGGTGTCTCAGTAGTTTTTCAGCTCTTGCAGCCATGTGTTAGTACTGAGATTATATTTGTGCTGAAAAGTCTCAGTTTTGTTCTCCTGTGATGTGCTTTGATTTCCATAATTGTTTAAGACTTTTCCTATTCTTGATGTAATTTCCTTCTTGGAGTCTCTTTTGTCTAGTGTGTGGCTGGACAGGTAGAGGAACAATTCTGCCTTCTAACTTGATGTTATTTTTTTGGCATCTAATTTCAAGGATGATTTTTCTGGCATACGTATTAACCTGCCTTTTTTTTTTAACCAGGTTGTCTGTCTTCATTTGTAGTTTTTTTAAAGGCGATGCTCAATACCTCAATGTCAACAGTAAAGCCTAGGTCTTCTCAGCATTTGCCATCTACCTATGATCTGTCAGCATTTGTATCATCTGTACTTTCTTTGTTATCCAGTCAATGGCAATGTCAAATAGCAATAGATAGAGAATACAGCCCTTTTCCATATGTGTGTGACCTGACCAGATGGGACCAAGGTGGGGTGCCACAAACTAGCCCCACACTCTCCCTGAGTCCTGCCCAATCTGCTTTGTGCTCGCTGACCACACTGCTGCTCTGCTTTCTGCTTCCTGACTTTTAGCTTCCTGCCCTACCTGCCATTGTGCTGCCCATCCCCTCCCCAATCTACCACATGCTACCCATGCCACAGGTTGGCCACCCCTGATATTGACTGTTGTGTTGTCTGGTTGTTCATCTTTACAGAGCATCTCAGTATGGAGCCTTGATAATGTTAGTGACGAGCTAGTATCCATAGGACTGAGGTCTGTTCCACAATGTCAGCTTGTGTAGGTTGGCAAAGTCAATCAGACTGGTAATGACGAAAATGTGCCATTCTGTCCTTTTTTTCTGTGGTGGTGCTTCGTGTGAGTATCTGTTTCTTGGACCCTAGTCCAATTTATTCTTCTTTAAGGTTTGCATTCCCTGCCTCTTTCATCCTGTGTCACATCTCAGTGCAAAACATTTTCCTGTGACAGGATATAGTGTGACTACTCTGCAGTTTGTAGTAGTCAGTGGGGATTCTGACAGTGATTCCATGTTCCACTGTCAGGAGCTGTTTCATTTGAACAGTTCTGTCATTTTCATTAGTGTGATGGGTTTTATGCTGTGGTATGACTGTCTCTTTGCCATCCTGCTCAAAGCAGGGTCATCTCCGACTAAATCATCCCAATTCAATAAATAAAATTCAGTAATGACACGTAAAAAGTCCTGCATTTAGAATGGAACAATCAAAGGCACAAATAAAAACTGGAGAACAACTAACTAGGCTGAAGTATTACAGAAAAGGATGTAGTGGTTATAGTGGACCACAAGCTGAATATGTGCTCAGGTCTGTCTAAATGCCAAAACCTAATTTGTTTAAGTTCATGTATGTTATCAAAATCTGGTGTGGAGGTGGGGTTGAGTCTACTGTAGACTTCTTGAAGTGCTCGCCCATCTGATTTTCTGCTTTATATCAGGTGTATCCATTTTTTCAATCTTTGCTTTTGATTACTCCATTTCTTGTTTTGAAATTTCTAAGCATGCTTTTAGTGACTTGGTAAACAGCTTTGTGGTTTCCTACCATAGCAGCATCTTCAGCTTCAGCTGCAGGCCTTCAGCTCATCTCCAGTTATCTTCCTTGCATTGCTCTTCACTGCTCTTTGTACTCCTCCTGTGTTTTTTTCCAATATATTATTGTTCCAAATATCCAGGAATTTTCCTTTCAGTGCTTGCCTTTCTTCAGCAAGGTGCAATATCTCTTGACTTGCCCAGTTTTTGCTCCATCTGTTGCCATCCAATTGTGATTGTTGGAAGTAAAATACTGCCAATTTTCCTTGAGTTTTGGACTGTGCCTCATTTTCCTGTGCCTCTAAAATGACCTCAGATCTGTCCCTGCTTCCAAGCTGGAATCCCCTGTAGTCTTCTTGTTTCCAGATTTGCACTGTTCATTTTCTTTGCCAGTTCCTGTTTAAAGTAAAGTGGTGACATCTTCTCAGTTTGGTGCTGACATCTGCTAATTGTTGTGCCCTTGCATCTTGGATAGATTACCTGAATTGCAAGTGGCTTGACCAACCTGATTTTCTTCTACAGCAAAGCAATGAGCTTTGTGGATGGGGAGAAGAGCAGTGGATATGATATACTGTGAGTTTAGGAAGGCTTTCTACATTGTCTTCTATGACATTCTCATTGGTAATTTAAGGAAATACAGTATTTTCATCTAGACTTTAAGGTGGATGCATAACTGGTTGGATTGTTATGCTCCAAGAGTAATCATCCAAAGTTCAATGTCTAATTGGGAAGAGTTATCAAGTGGAGGTTTCCCAGGGGGCTCTCTTGGATCCTGCACTGTTTAATGTCTTCACTAATAATTTGGAAGCAGAGATTGAGTTAACAGTTAGCAAATTTGCAGGTGACACCCCTTAAATGGGATTGCAGACACTTTAGATGTTAGGATTAGGATTCAGACGAACTAGATAAACTTGAAAAAATGGTATGAAATTCAGTAACAACAAGTAAAAAGTCCTGCACTTAGAATGAAACAATCAAAGGCACAAATAAAAATTGGGGAACAACTGACTAGGCTGAAGTAAAACAACTGACTAGGCTGCAGAGAAGGATGTAGTGGTTATAGTGGACCACAAGCCAAATATGTACTCAGGTTGCAAAAATATAACCCAGTAGCATACTAGGTTGCATTAACAGGAGTGCTTCCTGCAAGTCGGTGAAAGTAATTCTTCTACTCCGTTCAGCAG
>NW_005842597.1:26299-44256 GCF_000455745.1 Alligator sinensis | reverse complement strand
GACCTCATCTGAAGTACTGTGTTCAGTTTGGGGCACTATACAGGTTTCCCTTGCTTTATGTGGGTTCTGTATGTACGACTTCGCTCTTATGCGATGACCCTTTTTATACCAAAAATTCGTTATATGTGAGGGAAATTCACTCTTATGCGATTAGTGTGGTGGAAGCCTCCCGTCAGCTGCTTTGTGCAGTGTACTGTGGGAGTGACACGCACCAAGATATAGTCTCCTGTGTGGATCTTTGCTCCTTGCTCATTGTCTGTTTCGCATGTTTCTGTAGTTGCCATCCCCATTATGATAGCGCCCTGTGCTTGTGTACTGTCTGCTGTTGGTGAGTACCAAAATTGTCTTGTAAAAGTGGTAGATATAGCTCTGGAGGTCAGTACACTTGAGGTTTTAGAACATATCCCTATTTGTTACGTTATAAATTGGTTCCCTTTATGCAAATTTAAGTTATGAACCATTTTCCAGGAACACATGTACAGCATAAAGTAAGGGAAACCTATACTTCAAGAAAGGTGTAGACAGATTGGAAAGAGTCCACCAGAGAGCAACAAAAATTATTAGAGGTCTGGGAAGCCATGACTTTGAAAAATGGGGTAGGGTTAGAAGATAGAAAAAATGGAATTATTTACTGGAGAAGAGAAGACTAAGAGGAGATTTGATAACTCTTCAAATACATGAAGAAGATGGTACTAGACTATTTTCTATGGCCTCAGTGTACAGGACAAGAAGCCATGGTCTTAAATTGCAGAAATGTTGGATATTAAGGAGAGCTTCCCTGCTATGAGGAGGGTTAGACATTGGAACAGATTACATAGAGCAGTGGTGCTCAACCTTTTGGGCCCACAGGCCAGATGAATGATGTGAGGCTGTCTGCAGGCCAGATCAGTCACTAGGGACTGGCACCGGCCCATCCTGCAACCTGTGCACTGGGTTTTGGGTCCTGGGGGAGGCCAGCACCACCCCATACTGCCCCTTTCCTGATGAGATTAGGTCTTGGGGCCCAGCACCCAGTCCTGCACATTGAAATCAGGTGCTAGATCCAGTGAGCAGGGCCAAGGGCTCTCCAGGGATCAGAAGGTTTGGCAGTAGGGGAGCGGTGCTACCACTTCTCCACTACCAAATTTCTGGGCTCATGGAAAGCCCCATCGGCCAGATGACAGTGCTATAGCCTAGATCTGGCCTGTGTGTTGGAGCACAGTGAGAGCACCCCTGACCTAGAGAAATTGGTTTCTCCATCCTTGGATGTAGTTAAGAACAGACTAGATGGTTTAGACAAGGATAGTTCTGCCTTGAGCCAGGGGCTGGACTAGATGACCTCCTGATGACCCTTCTAGACCTATTTTTCTATGATTCTAAGTTGATCAAGGTGTGCTGATTTTTCATTTGCTGTCTGGAGAAATCTATGGTTCTTGGTGGAATTTCTCGTGAAGGAATATGGTGCCTTCAAGATGTAAGTTGGACTTCAACCACAGTTCAACAGGTCTCTTAGCATTTTGATTGGCAGTTCCCTGCCCATACTTCCTCACTGCTCTTTCCATTCCTTGTTGTATCCAACTCTGGCATTAAATTCACCCATCACAAAGATTAAGTTGTGTTTTGATGTCTGCCCCTCTCACTTTGTAGAATGCATCTTTGTCCTTTTCACTCTGATCCAATGTCAGAGCATGGCACCATGTGATTAATGCCTTTAGAAATGTGGTTATTAAGCACATGGATGGATATGCCATCCATCATCTGGCATGGCTGTTGTGTTGGCTGATGGGCTCCCAGTTAATGAGTGACTTTTCTGTCACAGTGAGCACTACTGGTTGTCCTGAAACCTAAGTAGTTTAGATGTTTCTTCCCTCACTTGAAGTGCTGCTTGAAATTATGTTATTATTTCTTGGTGAAATAAAGGACTTGGTGCTTCTGAAAATCCCTCCATCTGATATTACATTTTAAAGACTACTTTCAGAATGAGACCTGAATGGACAGGAAATTGGAAAGCTGTTTTAGCCACCTTTCTTGCCCTGTCTTATGACTGGACTTTCTGGTTTTCAGTTTAGCCAATAATTGGGATAAATCCAAAGCAACTCCTGTGTCTTGTCTAAAGTACCACTTCCATTAATGTAGTTGCACTGTTGGTGGAGTGTGGTCCTATTTCTGCAAGCTCAGACAAAATTAGAGAGTTACTTTTGGTGTAATTTAGAGCAAAATCTGGCTCACTGAGCTCATCTACACATGCAGTTAGTGCGGCTGAATAAACTTTGGTGACATTCACGCTGGACTTTATTGTTCCCAGACATGGCATTTGCACGTGTGCCCAGGACTGCAACACGTTGAGCAGGAGCGGAGCACCCCTGTCTGATGGGGGACCCCAAGGGTCAGCCTGCCAGCCCATGGCTGCTCCAGCCTGGCTCAGCATGCTGTAGAGGGTCTGGCTGGGGTAGAGCACAAGGGTGCTTCAGTGCGGGGCTACCTGGCAGACAGCCTTGTGCCCTGGCTAGCCCCGTTAGCGTCTATACACGCATTGCAGAGGAGTAAATAACTCCACCGCAGGGTAGTACTTGTGTATGGCAGTACTGCCTATGGCGGAGTTAATTAGCTCATTCTGTCCTAATAGCAACGCACGCGTAGACAGTGACATTTTACTAATTACGTTGTAGCTAATTAGTCAGATTGCAGTAAATGTCTTGTTTAGATATGCCCACTGTGTTTATATTGCAATAGATGACATGTAAACTTGGCAAGAAGTGTCAACTCTTAGGCTGTTGCCCGTGGTGATGATGTCATTAGCTGTAGGTGGAGAAACACTGAGCCCTGGACAGAAGTCTGAAAGTAAAGTGAGGAAGCTGATATAAAAAACATGTATCTGTGGAGTGATAGTTTGTTTTCATTCTGTGAACTGAGAATCTTCAGTGCATCTAGGAAAATTAATGCAAAGCATCATTTGCTTTGTCTTTTGTATATAACCTTGACAGTTCATTGCTGAGTTAGCTCATTTCCATTGGCTGATTCTCGCAGCTGAAGAAACAGAAGGCAACACCCTTAAGTAAATAGGGGACAGGAAGACGCTATCATTTAGATAGCATAATCTTAAATAAATACCAAATGCATGAAGGAGGGCAGAACTCAAATCCCATTCACTGTTCACGTTATTAGGGCAATCCGGGTCTAGTCCAAGGCACGGTGTACAAAAATGTTTGTGCTCATAAAATCTATGTTAAAATAAAAAGCAGAAAATAAAAACTGCTGAGAGCTGTCTGCTTCTTTTATTTTGTTTTTAAAAATATAACTGCACATTGTTACCTGGGAGGAGAGTTAAATAGATCTCTTGAAACTGGTAGAGGGGAGGATAGTTACTTTGAATAAATACTGGTATTAAAATAAGTATCACCACCACTTCTCCAAATCACCCCTGTGAACAAAGCTTTCATCAGTGAATGCAAAAGTGACAATTTCTCTGAGATCCCCAGGGTTGGGACTGCCTACACTTCCTATTCTGCTGCATGGCCAGTCCATCTGTCCTGACAGAGTAATGGGGAATTAACTTTGCTGGAGCAGCTCTGGTGAGATCCCACCTGCCACTGAAAGCCTTTCCATGTTCACTTGCTGCATTGATAGGGGTTTTTTTTTAATATTTTCCTGGGTGCGAGAATAAAACAGGATCTTGGGAAATCTAGATGGGAAAATGTTGTTGGATATTGCCGGGGGGGGTTGATAATGTACACAGTGGGCAAAAATGTTCCTAGATCACTCTCTCTCTCTCTCTCTCTCTCCTGGATAATAATTAATAATGTCAGAGCCTCTTTAAAATGAAAACTCCTACATCCTGATGGTGCCTGTTTAATCTTCCATCTTTCCCCCCACCCAATTTGCAAAAGAAAATGCATTTAAAAAGTTGCTAGGGGCTGGCAGTTCTGACAGCCACTTCACATTTCTGAACTCCAGCCCCTACAAAGTATTGGTGCGATGGGCTATCAATCTCATTGACTGCCAAATTGGTTGGCTTGTGTGTAGGTCTTAGATTTATGTTCTCTCCCTCCTAGTCAGTGACAAGAAGTTCTATAAGAGAAGAGTGATCCCATCAGCAGCCCTGGGATTGAACTGGTGATGTGCTGAAACTAAGATTTTTTGCCTGGCGGGTGGGAATGAATCTAGCTAGTAGTTTCTTGGTCCCTACTGTATCACCTGGGTTTAGAAAAATAAGTTCTGCCTGACTCATTTCAATATGATGTAACGGCCCTAAGTCATGCTGTTTTCTTAATGGTTTTTTCCCCCCAGTATGTTGTTTTACCCATATATCATGTGATCCCATGATCCTAACTCAAGCAAAGCTGTGGTTGTGTTTAGTGGTAATGCAGTAATGGAGTAAGGGTGGCAGGTTCAGGGCCAGACACCAAGCCTGGGAATGGTGAATAAGCAATAAACTCTCCGTCTGTGATCAGACTGTTTATGGGGAAAACAAGAGCCATCTCTTATCTGAACATGGATAGGGGCAAGAGGTTGGTGCCTTTCACAGTGGTCGGATATTGACTTACTGAGCTGTTTAATCAAAAGATCCACACGTTCCAAAAAGGGGTTCTAGGGATTTTTAATACAGTCTGTTCCTGAAAACAATTAGAGTTGCTATTGATACCAAAACAGTGCATTAAGGGATTAATGTATTCATTGCCATGGAGCGGATCTTTAGAGGCTAAATATTTTAATCCCTGACTTGGAAAATGAAGCGTGAAATATCGGTAATCAATAACATGATAGAGAGCTTTATAACTACCAAAGTACAGTGAGTGGAAAGTTCCACCCAGATAGCATTTACATATCTTTATCAAGTTTCTTCCAATAGATCAAAGTTAAAAAGTATGAAGAGAAAGTAATATTGTACTTCCACAGATCTCTCTTGGAATCGCTGGAAGGTATATTTTCTTGTATACTTTCATCATACAGTTGTAGTCTGTGAGGGTGGGCACAAATGGACAGCTGTCTGTGTTTCTGTGCATCTGGGTGTGAAGGTACCTCTCAAGGTTGTGGTCCCCTTTGTCACAACCCAAAAGGTGTGATTTTTGTTTTTGTGTGTGCTTTGGCACCACTGAATTATTTTCCCGCCAAATTGTAGCTTTCTTTGCAGTGTGCATTTCTTTGCAGCACAGAAATGCTCGGTGCAAAGAGTTCCCACCATTTGTATTCTAATTCGAGTCCCATTATTGGCTTGCGTTAAATTATTCCCACTGGGCGGCTAGTGATTGGCTTGCTAGCCATATAAAAGGCTTGGGTGGTTTCCGCCCAAGTTGGAGAACTCCGAGGAGAACCCCCGTAAGGGAGGACTCCACAAACACCAGGAGGAGGAGACTTCACGCTGTGTGAAGATCTCTAAGCGCTGCGGAACCTATCGGACCCAGTGCATTTCAAGCAGGCAACAGGGGTCTGATCAGCCTCTAGCCTCTCCCCGTCGCCATTCGCAATCCCCGACGTATCCCTCTCCCTGCGCGCACAAGTTCCACGGAGCCTAGCAAACTTCGTGTGAGTCTATTCAGAGCTCTTTTGTTTCGAATACTTTCTTCGGTTGGCGCAACGGGCTCACGGTTTAGAGCCTCCAGCCGGATGGGCTAGAAGAATGTTCACGGGAAGGAACTCTAGTCCGCCTCTCTTCTTTTCTATCTGTAACCGCAACTCAAGCAAGTTTTCCTGCCTGCACCGCGACCATCTTCAGTGTAAGTAAAATAATCTTTAATCAACCGCTAAGCATCCATGCCTAATTCTAGCGTGTCGCCTGTTCTCTCCGATCCAGCGTGCCCGGGCTGCTGGCCACAGCCCACGCAGAGGAAAAAGGGCCCGGATCGCTCCCCGCCATCCGCACATGGTGACGAGGATGGGATCGGGAGAGCGCACCCTTATTCAGAATGAATAATATCTGAAACTTCAGACAATGCCGTTGAATTTAGTGGACTTAATGTAGAGTAAGATGCAACTCAGAAAACACACAGAGCCAAATCCTGAGATCCTTACAGGGCTTCCTCCAATGAGAGTTTTACCTGAGTAGGGGCTGAGCTGAAGACAGCCCTAATTGTGCGATGAGTAGGATCTCTTTGGTTTACCCTGCAGTACATCTGGTGCCGGATTCATTACTGATCAATGCCCAAGCAAGGACTTTGGGATTTGGCTCATAGGCAGGTTCTAGCTTGTAAAGCTTTGCATGGTTCTAAACTTGTGATTCACTGGTGGATTTAGCCAAGTCTGCCAAAGAGGAAGGAGCGTGATCTTAAGTAAGGTGAATTGAGGGCAGGCTGTAGGATTGCTGCTGGAAGGGGAAGGAAGTGCAAAGGAGGGAGTGTGAAAAGGAAACAGCCTGTGCAGGTCATGGGCAGAACAGAGGGAAGGAGAAGAGGAAGAAGTGGGTAGTAGTCAGGCTATTGGCCTTAACAGCAAGGACAAGAAGTTGAACTACCTGAGAGCAGTAAGAAACCCCAGAAGAGTTTCAGAGAGGGTAGTACAGGAGCTGAGCAAGTGTGCATGGGGAAGGAGATTCTAATAGTATAGTGTGGGGAGCAGAGTACAATAGGGGCAATTGTGACAACAGAAACAGGAGACACTGAGGTGTAGAGGAGGGCTTTCATAGAGGCTGTGTATGAAACCAAGGCAGAACAAATGTGGATGTGGAGAAAAGAGTTGGTTGTGACACCACCTAGGTGTCAGGAAGGAGGAGACCAGCATCTGCAGTGATGGGGGAAGATGGATGTAGACTATGCAGTGCAGTTTCTGCGTTGCTGAGTTGTGGTTGGCTGCAGGGCTTAGATGAGACGGGCTAATTCAGAAATAAATCTGAGAGCTCTCCCAACTGAGAGCAAGTGAAAGCACTGAGGCAGAAGAGTCTAACCCTGAGTTGAAATGAAAAGGCCCTAAGGAGGGGACCAAGGAGGGAACCCAGAGGAACAAAAGGGACTTGTGTCTCTGGGCTGCAGTGTGATCGTTTAACTTTGCTTTGCACTGCTGTAAGGATATAAACTGTTCCCAGTGCAGTTTAGTAGCATTTTACAGCTATTGTCCAAGTGTGGCAATGACAGAAGGTGGAGGACAATGGAGAATCCTGAGAGGGGAGGGAAATAAGAGAAAATATGGGGCTTAGTGGAACTTGCAAGAAAGAGAAGGCTTCTTCTTTAAAAGACTCTTATGCTGAGTCTTCATTTCCTTAACAACTGTGGATTTATGGCCCTTTTCTCGCACTAACTTTGCGCTAAGGTGTGATATCAGGGTCACGTTTTATCTGAACCATTTTCTCTAGCCCATAGCCTGAGAGCTGTGGCCTCTACCTTTTAAACTGCAAGAGGGAGACCATGCATCAAAAACTTAAAGTTATGTTTAACTTGGGTTTGTCCAGCATAGAAGCACGCCTGTTCAGTGTAACATGCTGCACTAGTGTCTCTTTTCATGTTTAAAGTCATCCCTGCCTCTTCCTTTCTTCCCTGGGAGGGGGGTGGGATTGCATTGTGTGTTCAACACCTGCCCTCCCCCCCCAGACATGTAGTCCATAAAAGTTAATAGTCTTGCCAGTACTTGCTCCCATATCCCATCACCACCATTCAGTGCTGATGGGCCTATTTCAGCTTCTCAGACAAAATGGAGTTTCTAAGCCACACTGAAGGTTATAATCATAAATGGCTATTTCACAAAATGAAAAAGGGTTTATATATTAGTGCACACATATTCCTCAAGGTGTCACAGCAGCCCATACAGCGGTGCCACTGGATTAGTGAACAAACGTGCAATGTACAGGAATAAAAATGCTATATTCAGAGGTGATAATTCTATATCTGTTAAAGATCTGAAATCCATGCCACATCATCCTTTTGCCTGTAGTGTCTTCTTTTTGTTTTGTTCCATGTTTTGGATCTGAAGGACAAGCTGGTGCTCATCTGTGCTCTCTGAATTCTCATGTGAGATCAAATCCTGGTCTAGTGAAATCAGTGAGAATTTTCTCACTGAATTCAGCCAAACTAGGATTTATTGTGCTATTTAGAAGAGGCAGCAGTTTGTTTCAAGCTTCTTGCTTTGCTGTTTGAGACTGGAAACACAGGACACTTACAACACCTCTGCCTGGTGGTAATAATATAATTTGTTAACACCTTCAGGTAGATAATAGCAATAAGGACACCCACAAGTAGCCTTTATCAGTAAGATAAAGAACCACCAGCTCTTAAGTCCCTTATGTGAAGCCTCTCAGTTACCGTGCCTCAATCTTTATCTGTCTGATAAGAAACACTGTTGTTAGTTACTCTTATTGCTTATTAATTTAATCTTTGCTGTGAAGTGTAAAGGTCTTCTGTGCACAATGTTTCATATCTAACCTGCAGATACCCAGAATTGATCTCCCATCCAAAAAAATGTCCTGGTCTTGCAGTGACCTCTGGCACAAGGCTGGCCACTGCTTTCTGGAAACCCCTGCTTTGCATCCCTGTGAACCATGGGTCATTGGAATATGTGCAATAAGGTGCTCCTTTCTCCCAGGCCTCAGCAGTGCTGAGAGTAAGGGCTGAAGTTGGACAGGGTTTTGGTATCTCTCTTCCCCTCTGTATGACAACTATATAATAAGCTGTCACTAAACCATAGGAGGTGTTTTACACATGTGTGTCTTGTCACAACAGAGTTCTCCATCATTTACATTCTGTCTGCCACTTTGCAAGGGAAAAATTATCAGAGGCAACGGTGTCTTCTTATAGGTTAAATACAAGTGATAAAATCATGGGAGTTAGAAATGGTAGAAATTAGATTTACTCCATCATTGTTTCACTAGGCACAGGATGTTACACTTAATCATAGCTTTAACAGAGTAAATGTGTAATTAGCCTCATTGACTTCTTGGCCATGTCCAGATGAGCATGGATGTGCAGTATGTGGCACCACAGACCTGTCTGCGGTGCCACACACCACACATGCAGGCATTCCCCATGCTGCTACTTTGCAGCACGGTGGGGTTTCTTGACCCCAGGAGATCTCAGGGTAAAAAAATCCACGCCAAAAAAAAAGTGGGAAAGTGCATATGGCAGCAGTGCATGCTGCCCAAAACTGGACCCTGGCTTTCTAGAGCCAGACTCAGAGCACCACGGCTGCAGCTCCCTAAGGCCCTCAGGATCCCAGGTAAGGCTGCTGGAACCAGCACAGTGCTGGCCTCAACGTCCCCTGTTCCACCTGGGGTTACCTGCTGCACACTAGAGTGTGCATGGCACAGGTGTTCCCCAGGAGCAGGTAGTAACACTACGAGGCATACCGCTGGTACTTGTCCCTGAGGAAACAAACATCTGTGCTTGTGTAGATGTGGCCCTTGAGGTTACTCTCATGCTTAAAGACAAGCGTGTGCTTAAGTGCCTTACTGAATGAGAGCCTAAGAGCTTGTTCTAAAATTCACTGAAGTCGATGAATGGGTTCCTTTCCATTGATTCCAGTGGTTCACACTGTAAGTTGTATACTGTATCCATTTTTGGCTGGACCTTTCCAGTTTTGGTCACAACCCTTATTGTAAAAGTGCTTATCTCCTAAGGGTTGAATTTGATCTGCACTGTGTAGCACACATGCTCCTACTTCTTTGAAATGGGAAGTGGCTGTAATATGTCCCTTGGGTCCGACTCTTCAGCATGAATGAGCACCGCTTCATAAACGTAGAGTGGTGTTATTGCCTCGTAAAATATGCTGATGAGCATGAGGGCAGAGGTCTATTTTAAGTGTCTCTAGCAGTTTCTGAAACCAGCTTCCTAGATTATAAATAGGCTTCAGGGCTGAACTAATGTAAGCGTAATAGCTCTAAGAAAGACTTGAATTGTAAATAAAGAAGCATAAATAGTTTTCCTTGATCATTATTTTCCCAACTCTTAAATTACAACTGAAGCAGCTTGTGCTTATTTGTGATTTATTTATATTGCTGGTGTCAGTAAAGTTACTTACATGGCTTCTTTCAAAACGTGCCAGCCATCAATAATGAGGTGTGTCAGGATCCTCCTGGACTGTGAATGCATAGTGATCTTTACAGCTTCCTCTCTTGCTGTATGGGGTACAGTGGCAGAGTGGTTAAGGGGTCTTGCTACCGCTGCAGAAGTGTGAGTTTGAGCCTGGTGTAGGACTTGTGCCAAAGGGCATCCCTCTTCACTCAGCGGTAAATAGCTTGGTGAGTGGGTCTGAGGGCTCAAAAGTTTCTTGGTGGTATTCTAGCCACATCACTTCCTTGCGTGCCTTTGGCAACAGAATTTGGAGTGCTTTAACCACGCTAACCCATTGGGCCATCGACCTTTGGGTGGACTTTTCATTTGTATCGTGTTTGGGTTTTTTCTGTCCACTTATGTTATGCTCTTGCTTTGATTGGGGGGTGTGTGTGTGTGTGTGTGTGTGTGTGTGTGAAATGTAAAGAGGGTGGCTTCTAAATGACTGGTACTTAACTTTGTTATTTTATGTTTGTATCAAGCGACTTAGCTGGGGAATTGGTGGGAGAGGAGGGGTGTTGTACCCGTAAAAGGATTTTTCTCCTTCCCCTGGAAGGGTCTCTAAAATCAGGTACCTGTCTCTGCCAGCTTTGTTTATTCTACCAACAACCATGAGCCTCAATCCCAAAAGGCCTGCGTACGGTTGTGTACATGTCAGTCCCATTGAAGCCAGTGGGACTGTGGATGTTGAGAATATTTGCAAAGTCAAAATACATTTTTTGAAAGATGTAAAATACTCAAGGAAAGAGACAGTAGTTCTCATTAAAACTTAAAGGGAAGACTTGGGCTTGCATAAGCCTGCCATAGCATCTCCTACATGCCTGCCCATTCTAACCTTTTGATGTAGGGAGGGAGTATAGTCTGACCAAGGGTGGAAACAGGAGAGATGTATCCAGCTGATTTCTCATCACCTGAATGGCCCCTTTGGGTCTTACACCAAGAATTGTGTTTTCCCCCCTGGTTTCAGGACTTCCAAGGATCTTAAAATCCACTGTTTCCTTCCCCGTGGCCAGAAGAGATGATGTGACCATAAAATGTTGCAGTGTGTGTCATGGTGCATGACAATCGCTGCAGCCCTATCTCTTCAACATCAAGGTTACCAAGGTTAAGCAAATTGCTTCTGTTTATTTTAAAATCCAATATGGAAAAGTTTGCATTTGTCAGGCTTAACCTTATCCCTCTGTTACCTTTCAGCTGTCTGACTTAACATTAGCCAGCATCTATTTACTTAATAATTTAATGATCCTTTCTTACTGCTCAGAATTTGGAGTGCTTCTAGCTCAGAGTGCGACATTTTTCTCTCTCATATTTCTTCAAACAGCCTCTAGAGAACAAGAGCATGGGATGCCCTGAAGTTGCGGAGAAGTGTGGAGCAGCAAATCTGAAAGTTTTTTGCAGATGAGAGTAGAATAATTTTTAATATAAAATTCCCTGTAGATTCCAGCTCCCATTGATTTAAATGTATGCCAGGCTGGGATATGAACAGTCTGGCATATGCATTGAGATCCTCCTCTGAGAGAGAGAGCATATGAGACCAGCAGAAATAAAGTGTAAATTCACAGCAGAAAGGAGTAACAGATGAACATACCTGGGAAGTGACTAACTGCCAGGAGAAAAGAGAAATGTGTTTCTGAATTTTAAAAAAGGCTGTATCTCTATTTGGGTTTCCACCCCCTGTGCAAGCAACATGACAGTTGAAGTAAGAGGACAGAAAAGGTAATAGGAAGTAACTCGGAAATAAACCCCTAAAATGTTGCAATCCCCTCAAAAAGAGAGTGGAAAGGGGAAGAAAAGATCAAAAACTAAATGTATGCCTCTGACTTAGATATGAGTTTCCATCGATACGTTTCGACAGGCCTGAAGCTTGACGCAGAAGTTTCTTTTCCCTAAAAGAAAACCATAAAAATATTCACATCCATGTAAGAAAGATCTTGAGTATGAGAGAGTTTTTCAATTATTATTTTATTCCTGTTGCACAAGCTCTCAGTGTATTCGTAGCACATTCTTCTCTGTAGTCCAACTGAAAGCCTTAGTGCAGTGATTCCCAAAAGGTGTGCTGCAGCACACTTGTGCCAGGAGTGCAACAGAAGTGTGCAACCAGATCCTGTTAGACCCAGCCCCTAACTGAGGAGGTAAATGCTCTCCTCCCCTGTGCACCCTCACCATGCACCTGCCCCAGCTACTCCACTGGCTCCTGCCACGGCTCCTGTGGGGACTGCTGCTGCTGTTCCCTTCCCCTGCCCTTCCCCACCGTCAGGCTGTGCCGCCCCATTCCCCACCCCTCCACTCCAGGATCCCAGCCGCGCACTCTGCTGTGAGCAAGCTGGCAGGCAGATGCACAGAGGGAGCTGCACTTTGCTGCCCAGCTCATCCTCTCCACTCCTCCTTCTCTCCCAGGGCCAGCAGGATAGACCACAGAGGTGGTCACCAGCGTGTGAGACCCTGCAGGAGCCGCCTCAGCAGCAGGGGCTGCCTTTGCCCCCTGAGGTACAGACTGGGGGCTGGGAGGAGGTAGACAGTGGAGACAGCACGGCACAGCAGGGTGAAGGTCCTGTCCCTGCCACCCTTAAGCGGCACTAGCTAGATTACTGGTTTTCAAGGTTCCCCTCCTTCCTTTTGCTGCATTTCGTTCTATCTCAGTGATTTTCAGCTGGGGTGCCATGAAATTTAGAAGTACGCTGCCAATTTTAATCCAGAAAAGTATGTCCTACGTATCACACACACACACACGTCTGAAAAACACTTTTCTGAAGCATTTTTGAAAGGTGCCCCAAACCAGATGTTCAAGGAATAAAAATAGCATTGAATGATAAAACTCTGCTTTTGTCTGTGATAGGTTTGGGCTTCTTGGTGGAGATTTAAAGCTGTTCTTCTTCTGTTCCTGATCATTGACGCAAACCATGGAGTGTGCTCAAGAACATGAAGAATGCCTTGTGCAAACCCAGATGTATTCTGTGGAGAGACCAATTTATAACCAAGAGTTGTTGCAAGAACAGCTGCACCAGAAGGAAAAGCCATCTCAGCCTCTGTCACAGAGGATAGCACATTCATGTCGGTAAGTGGTTTTGTGTTTATCTTTATTTTATATCTGCTAAAGGCTCACTAATTCTTACACGTTTAATGCACTGCCTGATGATTCTCTCCCCCAAAACTGGAAGCAAACCAAAGGCAATAGTCGTGCCCTGCCCGTTCAGCAAGAACATGATATGAGGAATATCTGGCATGGTCTCATTTTTCTAAGCTGTCTTTATTTTCACTCACTCAGTTTGTTAGAGCAGTGTTCTGGAGCATTTTGTAGCAGGGGGACATTTTAACAAAGCTTAGGTCAAGCACAGGTCCAACCCAGCCTGTACTGCTGCCGCACTACAGTCATGCAGCTGCAATCACCACTTCCACCCCAACACAGTGGCATCACTGCCACTTTTCCACACCATGTGGGTGGGCAAGGCTCCCTCCACCAAAACAACACAGAAAAGCCCCTGGCTTTGCAAGACAGATAAAATGATGCCATGGGCTGGATGCAGTCTGCAAGCCATGAGTTGCCAGCCTCTAGTTAAAGCTATTGCACCCTTACATTGAAAATGTATCTTCTAAATTAATGTGCATATGTAACAGCATAGAGATCTGACCTGTTATCCTAGTTATCCATATTATTCTAGCCACTACAAAAACTGTCAGCATTTTTCAAAAGAAAAATTTAGCTAAATGTATTTCTTTCATCCGACCGGATGTATGAGTGTTTGAACTCTCCCATCCACCACACTGGAGTCAGCAGTATTGATCCCTTGAGTTACATAACAGGGACATTTACCTTTGGTAACACTGACCCATGTTGGAAACCCTGACCCCTTTAGAAAAGGGGCAGTGGAAGAAGTAAAAAAAAATTGCAGTAGTCTAAACCAGTGATCTAGCAAGAGATTGGTCATGCAGTTTCTTTGCAGTAGGGAAAAATCAGCCCATGTGGAGCTGTGTGCTGCTTTGCATTGACCAAGGATGCTCAACCTCCAGACCATGGGCCAAATCCACCATGACATCTGGCCTACAGGGATCCTCATGGGGTGGAAAAATTGGCAGCTGGGAGCAGCAGAAGCTCCACGTAGCAGGGTCCAGTCCTTCCCAGACCATTGCTGCGCAACAGGATCAGGGTGGGCCTAGGTTGCTCCCTGCTCCTACCACATGTCCAGATAGGAGCTACTCCATCCCATGCCCCCACTGCCCCTACATGTCCAGATAAGCCCGGGCTGCTACCCTTTTCCTCCTCTCCCCCACCCCCACGCGCCCCCGTCCAGATGACGGGAACAGAGCCAAGCTGCCCCCTAGTGTCCTCCCCCATTCCCCCACTCCTGTCCCCACCCCAACATGTTCACATCAGAGCCACTCTTCCCCTCCAACCTGCAAGTCTGGATTGGGGTTTCTTTACCCTGCCCTCCTCCACCCCCGAGTTTGGATCAGAATTGGGCCACTCCTCACCGCCCCCAGCCAGCAGACAGATTGGGGTCAGGCTGTGGACCCCTCCAGGGCCAGAGTGGGCTCTGCCATGCTGGCCCTGTGCGCCAGGAGCCCACCAGCCAGATCTGGACTTAGCACTACCCACCTGGCCTGCAGAGTGAAAAGGCTGAGCACCACTGGGCTAGACTGGTTCTGGTATCTGAGGTAGCTGGTTTACTGGTAGCTCAGGTATCTCTCTCTACACAGCTTCACAGTGGTCACTTTAGACAGATCCTAAGGCTGTTCTGTATAGACAGAAAGGCAGAGATGTGCAGCTGGAAAGCTAATGTAGGCACCAAGAAGAGAAAATGAAGAGGTACTTCATTAGCTCTTTAGTTATTAGCTATTGTTTCCAGAGCTGAGCCCATTTTTTGCAATAACCTACTTTAATTTATGATACCACAAATAGTTTGGTCCTTAGTTGGTCCATCCCTTAAATATTGAAATTGTTATGGCCTGATCTTACTGGGCAGGTCTATAAAGGAAATACCAGTTATCTCACCTTGAAGCAAATTTCCCAAGTGTGTAGATTAAAGTCTTCCTGACACTTTGTCTATTAGTTCAGTCTCTTTCATGCTCCTCCAGAATATTACATGCCTCTCCATTCCCTGCCACACAAAGAGAAGTGGAGCATTTCACCAACATGGATTGTCCTTTAATGACATTTGTTTCTAGGAGAATTTAGAAGCACTATGACCACCTTCTCCAGTTTTCTGTCATTTCCAATTCTAGAGTCAGGAATCCATACGTCTTCAATTCCTGTCTTTTTACCAAAGATTACATTTTCTTCTGACACAAATAAGAGGATCCCACACAGGAGCGCTAGACAGACTCCCCTGGCTCAAATCACTAAACATAGGTCAGGGTTGCCAAAGGTAAATGTCCCTGTTATGTAACTCAGGGGATCAATATTGCTGACTCCAGTGATGGAGGGATGAGCTTAGTACTCCTGGAATTAGTCCTACAGTAATAAGAATCACAGTCACATCTACCTCACATATAGTGCATGTCATAATGTAGTATACCTCATCCATTGTACCAAATGCCCTCATAGAAAGTATGCGAGTGAAACCAGACAAAAACCATGCTCCAGAATGAATGATCCCAGAAAAAAGATAAGATGCAGACACTGGACCACAGGTAGGGGAACATTTTTCATAGAAAAACCGCTCCCTGTCTGACCTCACAATTCTGCTCAAGAGAAATTTAGAAAACACCTTCAAAAGACAAGCCTGGGAACACAAAGTCATTACCCTACTGAACACTAAGAACCGGGGACTTAACATAAACAGTCTCCTCAAGATCTATTATAATCTACCTGATACTTTTTAATATCTGCACACATGATAATGACTCTCTTGAATGATCTTGTTCTTCTACTGATCAGGTTTCTACTGCATCCCTCTTGTCTGTTGGCTACCTGATAATTTCTCTTTTATCCTGTTTTTATTTTCATGTGGAGTTTTACCCAAGCTTTCCTTCCACTTGCTATTTAGCTGTGATGTGTCTACTTCGTTCCCAGGGACCTGAGGAAGGCTTGTCTAAATTTATCTTGGCCGTGTAGTTGGTCAAAGGAAAGATATTGCCAGCAAAAATACTTGCCTCTTGTATAATTTGTAAAGTCTTTGGGTCTGTATAAGAGCTAGGCAGTGGTGTTGTAGAACCCATCCTAGGAGAAAGGGTTGTACAACTGCTTTGTTCTGTCATGTGGTGACCAACTTCACACCCTTTTGAAGTCCTGTGGTGGCTTCCCAATTCCATAAAAATGTGCAAGTAGAAAGTATAATATAGTGCACTCATGGGCATAATAACATGTTGTTTGGTTTCTTAGCTAAGTTCAGTCCAGGCATTGTTGTGATGGTCTGTTTTCTTGTTTGATATTTTTAGTTGTACCTCCAAAAAAGCCAAGTCTCATCTGTACAGCTTCTTACCAATTTTACTATGGCTTCCCCGGTATCCGGTGAAGGCGTATCTATTAGGAGACATTATCTCAGGTATAAGCACTGGGGTTATGCAGCTTCCTCAAGGTGAGTAGAACACAGTCCATTTTGATTGTCCTGTTTGTTTGTCACATGTGTCATCTTAAGACAGTGGCTCCCAACCTATTTGTGCTACAACCCTAAATCCATGTCGCAGCCCCTGCCCCTGACTCACTCATGCCTGGTGGCACCAGCAGAGCCTGAGCCAGGCCGGGATCATGCAGGGCAGTGGCAGCGAGAGCCCCGCAGGTGGGAGGGACAGAGTGAGGGGCAGCCCCCTGCGACCCTGATTTGGGTCGCAACCTGAGGTTGGGAGCCACTGTCTTAAGGGAATGACCTCCTGCCCAACAGTGAGTTCATGCAACATGATAATGGACTACACTTTGCACATGTGTACATGGAGGTCATTAATGAATGATTTACTACAGCATCCTGAAAACCAATCAGTTTATTGGTTTTGAAAGAGCTGTCCTTGAAAAGGCTGCTTTCCATCGTGATAGCCAATGGTGTACAGCACATTCTCTTTAAAAATCCTCCTTTCTAGTCACTAACCTTAGGAACTGGAGAGCCCTGAAGGCTATTTGTTACCCTGTTCAAGTTAACAAACCTATGTGCCTGCATAAGTTAGAAACATGTAAATTCCTTTCTGAAAGAAGTAATTAATTATTACTTCCTCCCCATCTCTTCACTCTAAGAGTTGTAGCAAGTCCAGTCTTCTCCAGTCTAGTCTCAGAAGGAACCGGCACCTGGAGTTTATAAGTAGTGCTGTTGCAAAGTAGTCAAGCCTGTCTTACTTGGAGCAGCTTCAACAAAGTCAAGCATCAGAGACTGGTTCATACCTTATTTTTCATAATAGTAACTACTCCTCTCCTACACTACAGAGCTGTAGTTGTTGATTTACACCCGTGAATAGGGATCTATTTAAAGTCTGCAAAAAAGACCAGAACTGTGATTGGCCTGTGCAATCACCCATTTACCACCTCGATTTGTTAGGTCCCTATTCATGGGTGGGGATCTACCTAAATTGTGCCAGAAGTGCACTGCACAGCAGCTCCTTTAATCTTCCTCTTTTCACTGTGGGCCCCCCTTGCCACTGATTACGGAGGGGCCCCAGCAGCTCCCTGCTCGCCGCTTGCTCCTGATTAGCCAGGAGGCAAAAACTGCAGTTTTAAATGTGCTGTGGTTTTTGCCTTCTGCCTGATCAGCAGCTGGGGCCCCTTGGCCAATCAGCAGTGGGAGGCAAAAACCATGCCATATTTAAAACCATGGTTTTTGCCTCCTGGCCAATCAGTAGCAAGCAGCAGGGCCACTGGGGTTCCTCCATCAATTGTTGGGGGAGGGGGGCGTACATGGCAAAATGAGGAAGATTAAAAGAGTCTCTGCGCAGCGTACTTCTGGTGCAATTTAGGTAGCTCCCTACCCATGAATAGAAACCTACCAAATTGAGGCATCAGAGGGGCAATTTCACAGGCTGACTGCAGTCTCTTTCCTGACCATTTTCACAGACTTATTGTGGCAGAGCCGCTGCTGCCGGCCACCCCCC
>NW_005842597.1:10575-26193 GCF_000455745.1 Alligator sinensis | reverse complement strand
CCGCCCCCCCCCCCCCCCACACTGATTGGCCAAGGGGCCCTGGCAATCCTGCCTCTTGCTGCTTATTGATGGAGAGGGGCAGGACCATACGAAAGGCAGCGGTCAGCGGTGGAGGGAGCAGCTGCCATCTTAGCTGCTGCCCTTCGTGTTGGCAGCTTCCCCACTTATCTCACTTTATTCCAACCAGGCTGGTGGTCCAGTAAAAGATATCACCTCCAAAAAATCCTGGCCTCTTACTCGAAATATAGTAATGTCTCTAAGACAGGGGCCATACCCTGGCCACACTGTGTTTGGGGGGGAGGAAAGGGTCCAAATTCACTGTCAAGCTAATACTGGTGCAGCTCCACTGATGGAATAGGCCATGCTGTCTGTCTTCAGGTGATCACCAGTATCTTTCTGACATGTTTTTCAGACCTGCTCAGAGGTTCAAGTTGCTGGAGTAATAATCCAGGCCAGTGTGTCCATCATTGCAAGAACCAGGGCAACTCCTCTAAATAAGGCTACTATAATGGTAGATTTCCCCAGACTAGTTGCTCAGGCTTTCCTAGTTGTCCTTAACTGCAGCAGTAGCAGAAATACAGAGATAGGGGAGTTCCTCCAAGTTATAAGCAATGCTGGGTTTTATTGACCAAAGTCAACACTTGCCTACATTTGTTATATTTAGGCTAACTGTTGTGCTGATTTGCACTATAGTGCAGTTCCACTGATTCCAACAGGGTTGCATGAATGTAAATTAATAGTGTCTTGTATGTACATTAAATTGGGTGAACAAAGGAAATCATATGTGAGGAGTGACAGGTAAACAGAAAAATTTTGATCTTCTGTGAAACCTGTCAGGTGGGTGATGAATGAAGGCATCACAAAGCATGTATTAAAAACTTATTGCTTCTTCCATGAGAGAAAATTTAAACGTACAATGTATCTTTGTAGAATGTTCTATGCACATGACAATTTTGACATTTTATATGTGTGTTACCTTTATTTTAACAGTCAGTGTGCAGTTGGAGGTTGAAGTAGTTTTTGTCTGAAGTGGACCTGTTCTGTTGTTCCCTAACGTATGTACCTCTCTCTCATTGTGTTTTTTAGGTCTAGCCTATGCTTTACTGGCAGCTGTTCCCCCGGTATTTGGCCTATATTCTTCATTTTATCCTGTTTTTCTGTATACATTTTTTGGGACCTCCCGACATATATCAATAGGTATATCTCTTCTTCTGCAATTGAAGTTCTTGGTAATTTGATTTAAAATAAGTTGAGAATTTGGTGTCTTTTGTCTTCAATCAAATTGAAATTCTTAAGTTGTTATTTTTTCATGTTCTCCAATGCTAGCAAAATGTTTTCACTGTTAATTTATTCAATCTGCGTAGGGAAGAATAGAAGCAGCATGTTTTAAAGGATTGGGTTTAGCAGCAAGCACTTGGAACAACTCCTGAGCCATGTGTTCAGCTGTCTTGACAACTAGCTGTGTTGCTTAGGACCAATTCACAGATGCAGAGAGTGACTGGAGGAAAGAACGATAACTATTTGCCTGCCACAGGAGGGGTTATTCAATATACATACTATTGTCCTTTGCTGTTTGAAACTCTAAAATAGTTCATGCGGTTAACTCCACACACTGTACAAATCCGAGGTAATCTCCTATATAAGAAACCCTACTAAAATCAAGGAGTTTTGTTTCAGAATGGGAGCCTGTTTTTCTCTCTCTCTCATTCCAGGCACATTTGCAGTGATCAGTATGATGGTTGGTGCAGTTGCAGTAAGAGAAGTTCCTGATGAAAGATTTGATATTCTGGAGTCTAATTCCACCAACAGCACTGAAATTAGAGATGACCTGAGGGTGCAGGTGGCTGTGACTCTTGCCTTGCTTTCAGGGATCATACAGGTAAGGTGTTCTTTGCCAGAGGAGGCAAGTTTAGAAGAAGCTGCCAGACTTCTAGTTATGTAGGGGGTCCAGCATTGCGGCAGGTTTCCCCAGTAATAAAATATTAATGTTTGTACTCTGCTTTGCACAGTGAGAGGTACAAGTTGTTTCTAGTAAACTTCACCCCTGAATGAAGTTTGGGGCAATACCCTGGAAACAGGGTCATTTCTCCTGGCATCTTGCCTTTGGCTGGGGCACTCTGCTGCTGGCTAGGAAGATAGTTGCCTAGTGATCTTTGAGCTTTGCAAAGAGAAATTGGGTTTAAGGCAGTGCCCAAATTTCCCTGAACTGGTTCTGGTTTGCTCTGTGAGGGACAGGCAGGAATCTCATCTCCTTTGTGTCCTGCATCATGCCAACTTTCAAGTTACAATGGAATGAATGCACTGATGAGTCATGTAACTTGATTTTTTTGTTCTTCACTAGCTGTGTTTAGGTCTCCTTCGGTTTGGATTTGTAGCCATCTACCTAACGGAGCCCTTAGTACGAGGGTTCACAACTGCTGCAGCGGTTCATGTCTTTACCTCCCAGTTAAAGTATCTGCTTGGAGTTAAGACTAAACGATACAGCGGAGCCCTTTCAGTTTTATATGTAAGTAATTCTCTCAAAAACATGTTCTGAGTCTAGACATCAGTCTTTCCCCAGGACGGCCTGTTTAAAAAAGAAAAAAACCTTAGATTTTAAGCACCAATTAAAGGACATTTTACTGTGGGAGGGTCCAGAAATGAAGGTAAATATGAAATATCTAATGGTGCAGTATCCTGAAACTGTACTTTACCATCCCAAACTGCAGTTGTATCAACTTCCATAGTCCAGCTGAGCCAGTAACTGGAAGGGACACCTGCAGCAAATCCCAGGATATTGCATGAAGCCTGTTTTATTGGTTTGGTAAATAATTCTCCCTGCCAGGCGTCCACTGTCCACAGGTAATTGTGGTTCTAAGGGCCACCATGCCATTGGAGATGCTGTTCTTTGACATTTAAAACCTAAGGGCATGACAGTAAATACATTGCTAGTGATCTCATAGCACACATTATGAACGTAGACTCTTTGCCCCATACCCTGGCCAGGTCTCAGCTCTGATCATTACATATGAAATTAATTTAAGCAATAAGTAGTTTTCTTTATAGATTGTCATGTTTCTGGATACTGTTAAATAGTTATACTCTTTAAATAGTTACACTCTGTTACCACAGAGATAACTATTTAAAGTTTCTGTGTATTTCTGTGATGGAAACTGAAAGTTTTTGGATTTTTGGTAGGTACTATATAAGTGTAAGGTGTTGCTACTTGATATTAGTATTGATGTTTCATAACATTAGCTGACCCAATACTGCATGTACCCTAATTGTCTTCTCCAAGAATCCATATATAGTGTATTATCTCACGTACAACACAAACCTTTTCCCCCAAAATCAGACCCCCAAGATTGGAATGTATGTATTAAGTGAGGAAGCTGATTTTTGCCCAGAATAGAAGCACCATGCTTTGATTCCAGCTCCACAATGCAGCAGCTGTGGCACTACTATTCAGGCAGCTGAGGGAATCATTTGACTTATGGCTCATTGTTCTTCACTGCAGAGGTGTTAACAATAGTCTCTCCTTTTTAATGGTCTTGATGTTCCACTAATCAAGTTAACCTTTCTTAGGGCAGTTTTGCTGTCTGCCGGCTGCTTCTTGTCTCTCTCCTCCTATTTCACAACTATCTAGCTCTTTTCAGAATTATATATCTACCTGTGGAGCCCAGTCTTCATCAGAAGCTAGGGTTTGAGCTTTAGTTAAGCAGGAAAAGGACGATGAGTCTGTTGAAGATTAGGCTCTGTCCCTGCTCTATGCAGCCATAACTCTGGAAAAATATTTTTTTTCAAAAACAGGTTGTGTATTATATTCTGGGGCAATATACCTAAAAGCTATTCTAGGGATGGGCAAAATACATCCTGCAGGCCTGATCTCGCTCACCAAGGGATTTTATCCAGCCTGTGGTGGGTCCCTCAGCCCCTCCTGGCCCAGCCATGTGCAGTCAGTCCTACTGCCCCTTGGTGCACAGTGGGTCTGAACTTGCTTCCCAGCATCCCCCTCAGTGGTGACTGCTTCCAGCTGCCAGCCTCTTCCACTGCTGCCAGACCCGGCCCCGCTGCCCAAGCACCCCAGCCCATCCATGCTGCACCCACCGCCAGGGGCACTGGATGGAGTGGGTAAGTGGGGTCTCCATGAAAAATGGCCTAGGACTCACGCAGGCATGGCATGGGGCTGGGCAGACAGGATGGGGCTGTGGGGAGGGACATCCAGGAGTGGGATGGGTGGGCAGGCAGGCGGGGCTAGGGCCAGGGCTGGAATCAGGATCACAGGGTGGGACAGCACTGGGGCAGAGGCATGATCTGCTGCCTGCACATCCCTATGACAGGTGCCAGTTCCTCAGGCAGGGGTGTACAGGGAGCATGTTGAAAGCCAGGTGCCCACAATCAACTGACTGTCAGCTGGGACCAGGGACTGAACCAAGGTCTGAAACCAGCTCTGATGTAATAATGTGTGTCACTAGCCTAACTTTAAAAAAAATGGTAAAAGAAAGAATGCTTTCTTCAAAGCACAGGATCTGTTTTATAATTTAAGGAAGTCTTGGAGCTTGCTTTTTCTTGTAGGCATGTCTTTTATCTAATGTGATTCACATTTCAAGGCAATACTTCCTTTAAAAGCATTTTTAACTTTAAAAAATTAGATTTTTTTTTGGATAAATTCATCAACAACTTTGCAAGATCTCTTTTACCCAACCAAAAGGAATCTATTGCCATGGTAACCTTTTTGGTTGTGTCAGCAGCTGTATAACTTTAACACTGATTATGCAGCTTTAAACTGATATGACTTGCCAGAGAGTGTTAGAGGATATCGAAAGGGGCAAGCTAATTACTGTACTTCATTAGCTGTCAGCATCAAATATATGTGAAAAGTTCAAGGCTATGTTATATGGTTAGTGGGGACTTATTTATCCATTGCTTAATTTTTATCCATGATTAAGTTTTGCTTAATATTCTTGTCCATTCTATACAAAGTCTGATATTGCAACTTTTGGTCCTAAAAGGTACATAATAAATATATATGTGCCTCCATATGTGGATTAGTACTGGCTCCATTTTCACACTCCTGTTTGATATTTCTTGCTAAAAGTAAAAATAATCAAAGTGAAGGAAATCCTCTTTATTTCCTTTAAAATGTGAGGGTCTTGTTTCATTACTGTGTAGTAATTCAGATAAATCATAGTGCATGTCATCGTACCCCAATGGCCACTTTCTGAGAAGGGCTATAAAGCAGCTGCATACCAGTAATTTATTTTCATTGTATTGTCTTGCAGAGTATATATGCTGTGTTTTCAAACATCACAGACACCAACATTGCAGCCTTAGTTGTTGGATTAACGTGCATTGTTTTGCTACTAATTGGCAAGGAAATCAATGTGCGTTTTAAGAACAAGTTACCAGTTCCTATTCCTATGGAGATCATTGTGGTAAGTTGGTTCTGATTCATTTTGTTAGCTCTTCAGAGTGGAGTCTCCATTTTCAGCCCATTTGTATAAATATATAGGTCTGCATATAAATATTCCATATATCTCCTGATGAGTTTCATGTATGCTGTTTAGGTAATAATTGGTACTGGAGTTTCAGCCGGAATGAATCTTTCTGACACCTATGGAGTGCATATTGTTGGGAATATCCCTAAAGGGTAAGGTCAATGAACTATCCTGAATTATCCTTATTCAAATTATATTTTTTTGCAACTCGCAAGTCCATTGTATTACAATAACTTTGTCATTTCATCTTCTAGATTACGGGCCCCGGCAATACCTGATATGGGAATCATCCAACAAGTATTTATAGATGCAATAGCAATAGCAATTGTTGGCTTTTCCATGGCTGTATCAATGGCCAAAATCTTTGCACTTAAACATGGTTACACTGTTGATGGAAATCAGGTAACTTTAACACAAAAATATCCATAGAAGCACTTTATAAACCAAGAGCTTGGCCCAAAGTCCTTTAAGATAATGGGAGTCTCTCGGTCCCTTAATTTATAGCCTGATTGCTGAGAGGACCATGAAAGCAAAAAGGGGCCAGAAAGCCTCAGTCCCCATGCATGAAAACATCCCCTAAGTCTGTGGAAGCCAAGATCTCTGAGGATCCCTCATCAGTTTTGACATTCAGTGCATGACATGGGTTGACCAGGCTGTGCATAAGGTTACACTGGACCCTGCTGGCACAGGGTGGAATCCAAGCCCTGTTGTGGCAATAGTTGGGGTCACAGCACTTCAGAGTTTCTAGGCAAAGCTGAGGCCCTTGACATGATTGTAATTTAAATGGGCCGCAGAGTTGTCTGAGTCACCGTGGGGCTTCTCCAACTTAAAATAGCCCAGGTTCAGAAGGGCACAAAGATAAATTAAAACCACTTTAGCCTCACTTCCTCCTGGCCTGCAAGTTCTGTGCTGATTCTCTTAATCTGTTGAGGCCCTCTTGCTTCAGCTTCTTAGGATAAGGGCTACTCTTAGGGCAGGACTCCTCTCTCTGGAACCTACTGACATTTCCTCAGAATCCTTAGGTTAAACCCCAGGCTCATTGACTTAAAGTAGAACTGTAGCCACAGCAGGGCTTGGATTCCACCCTGAGCTAGCAGGCTCCAAACACAATAGAAGATTTCTCTGTTTTGCCATACTTTTTATTCCTAGTATCACAGAGCTGGAAGCCAGAATGAACCATTAGTTCATCCAGTCTGATTTGTATGTATCACCAGGCATTGCATTTCACCTGTGTACTCTTATGTTAAATTCAAAAACTTGAATTTAGATAGAGTGCCTCTTCCAGAAACCCATCCAGTCTTGATTCTAAAGATGCTGGGAGATGGAGAATCTAATGGTTCAGTTGGTAGTTTTGCTCTGGAGACTAATTATTCTTGCTTTTAATAATTTGTTCCTAATTTCTAATCCAAATCTGGCTAGTTTCAGCTTCCAAACACTGGCCCTTGTTATGCCTTTCTCTGCTAAATTAAAGTGTCCTTTAATAGCCAGAATTTTCCTCCATTGTAAAAGATACTTATTCACAGTAATTTAAATCACTGCTTTAGCTATCTTTTTGTTATACTAAATAGATGGGGCTCTTTAGATATTTGTTGCAAGACATTTTCTCCCTCACTTGACACAGTTTATGGCTCTGCACCACAGCCAATTTTTCAAAGTCCTTTTTCAAACAGGGGAACCAGAAATGAGCACAACATTTTAGTTTTGGCTCAATAGTATGTTATACAGCCAAATCATTTCTCTGCTCCTGATCTACCCCCCTGTTTTTGCTGCTAACAATCATATTAGCCCTTTTGGACCTAGAATGTGACTCATGTGGACAGACTTGCCCACTGTGACCCCTTAATTTTTGCAGCATCATTACATTCTGCAAGATGCAGTATCTCATTCTATATTCGTAGATGTATAACATTGGGTTATACGCATGCATACGTTTGGCTGTATGCATGAATTGGCCCAAATGCTGTGTCCTCTTTATCTCTGACTACTTTCTGTCTTTGTGTCATCTGCACTCTGTATCAGTGTTGATTTTATATTGACTTCCAGATAATCAATAAGAGCATTAAATAACATCAAGCCTAGTACCAGTCCCCAGGGAACCCAACTAAAAATGTTCCCATTAATGATGATTCTCTATGAACAACTTATTTAGCTCTGTTAGCATTATGTGTTCTATTTAGCCTGTGCTTTATTGATACTGTATAGTGCTAATTTTTAAACAAAATGTCAAGAGGCTTGATGTACTAAGTCAAACATCTTACAAAAATACTAATTATATTAAATCAATACAGATACTTTTATCAACACAACTTGACAGCTCATCAGAGAATAAAATCAGGTTTCTCTGACATGTTCTGTTTTCCCTAAAACCATGTTAATTGATGTTAATTATATTCCTAACCTTTAATTATTTATTAGTGAAATTGTTTATCAGCTTTTCCATTACTTTGCTCACAGCTGATATCCTTAATATATTCATCCTTGTCCTGCCAACCATGGATTTTTCCCTGATGTGTTTAGCTTCATTAATCAGTATTCTATACTTCATAGCTTCTAATAAACAGTTACAGATAATATTTTATTCTTTATCAGAGTGTTATAAAATAAAAAGGTTTTCCATATCATCTCAGTGCTAGTCATAAAGTTAACCCAGAGGTAGAAGAATCCTGGAAACAGACAATTATGTAACTGTACATGTTTACCACTTTATAATTCAAGTCATGACTCATCATTGCACCATGTAAAAGATGAAAAACAACCCTTTACATCTCCAGATATTGTTTAATGGGTGATTCAGTGTGAATCAACATGTGTCTTTGTGTGTGATCCATCAGAGCAAGGTTAATAGCCTTAGTAGGGGTGTTATAATCAGATGTTGTTAGAGCAGTAGACAGAAGTAGCCTTCACCATCTTTTGTGGAACTGTTTCATATGGATTTTATTTTTTTTGGTTTGCTTTCTCATATGAATAGGAACTCATTGCCTTGGGAATATGTAACTCCGTAGGATCCTTTTTCCAGAGCTTCCCAGTCACTTGCTCGATGTCTCGAAGCCTTGTTCAAGAAAGCACTGGTGGAAAAACGCAAGTGAGTAGATCCAAATGATTAAGCCAAACAAGACTTGCAATCTCAGGGTCTAGAACTGGAGCCTTTTGCTTTATAAGATTTCCAGGACTTCCTGCTTGGGTTGAGTCAGAAAGAGTGAACAGCATTTCTCCACGGTATTCTGTTTTGGCCAGGGTCGTGGTGGAAGCACAGATAATATTTGAAAATTAAAAAACCGATGGAGCAGAAAGGAGGGGTAGGAATTCACCTGAATGACCGTTATTTTGAAAACTCCACTGTGGGGGGAGGGGTGTTAAATCCAGGTGGTGCTTGTGACTTTGCACCATTTTCAGTCTTCAGAAATGTTATTCCTTCTATCCTTTGTTCAGGTTGCAGGTACACTATCCTCGATCATGGTGCTTTTAGTCATTGTGGCTATTGGTTACCTCTTTGAACCGCTACCACAGGTATGGGAACTCTCCTTACAGATGTTATGCATTTCAGAGCAGGAATCAGTTAGCCAGTGCCTAACCACTGTATAATCTGTATCTGAATGAGTGAACCAGTAGAGGTTTTAGTATTGCAAGGAGTGAACTCCGGTTAAGGTCCCTGGGATCTGAGGAAGTGTTCAGCAGCTTGTAGCTTTTGGGCCCTCATGCTCCATTTCAGTTTATTGATTTAAGTTATGCTGTAATATAAAGCCAGGAGCAAAGGAGCTGGAACACTCACTTTGTTTTCCATCCAAGCCAGTGTAGATGACACATTTCCTCCTGAGAAATGAAAATATTAGTCCATTCAATACTTCTGCTATATATGGGACATCAGAGTTCAGGAATGAGAGCTCAAGGGAGAAACAGGCTGTTGAAATGGATCAAGTGTGGGTGATTATACAACCCACTGATTTATATTTTCTACTTAATAACTAATAGGTATGTTTAAATAGTTGCTCATGGGAATGGACATAAGGTAGTGTGGGATTTCTACAACTTTATTTGAATTAATACTTGGGAGTATGCATATTCTGCAGTGACAGAAGTCACTTCCAGGCAACATTACCCTCAGATACCCTCAGAGAATTACCCAAAATGATGTTTATGAAAGGAAACAAGCATTTAACAGACTTTCAGGGGAATTCCCTTCAACAGTGTGAGTTGTACAAATGCAGGCTTTTAGAATGCCTTAAAGCTGTTTTTCAATGACAGTTTCCAAGGGTAAAATTGAACTGTCACACAATATGTTCCTAGACGGTGCTGGCTGCGATTGTGATGGTGAATCTGAAAGGAATGTTTAAACAGTTTGCCGACATACCACATTTCTGGAGAACCAGTAAGATCGAACTGGTAAGTGAATAATATGTGACAGGATGCATGTTTCAGTGTTTTCTATTCCTACTTTTTAAAAAAGCAAGGGTTCACTTCTCCTAGACCAGACAGAAGAGTAGAGACTTTACAAGCAGGCGTAGTACAGATGAAGTTACAGCTTCAGGTATATTGGGAAAATGGTCTATTGGTGATCAAACTTGTCAATGGCAGACTGCCTCTCAACAAGCATTGAAAATGTTCAGCTGTAGGTAGAAACAGGTCTTCACAGTACTACAGAAAACATGCTAGAGGCCTGTTTGAACATGAATAGAAACCTTGGTTCCTACAGGTGTCCCAAAGTAAAAAGGATAATAAGTCTCCTTACTGAGTCCCCTCCTTTACCACCAGACCTGACAGTAGCTCAGGGCTGGGAATGACACACAAGAAGCCCCACCAGCTCTTTGATGTACTGGTAGCTGGTTAAATTGTTACCCGGCCCTGAGCCAGGGCTGTGCAGTTGGGTAGCACAGCAGTGGCTGCTGGGGAGTATTCCCTCTTTTTGCTAGTGAGAGTTAGAGGTGTGCCTGAGACCATTTGGTTGTGTGCCCATTGTGCAGGATTGGAGACCCAAAACTGGGTAGGAGCCATCCTTGGATGTACGTAACAACTGTGGGGCTGAGACTCCTCCGGTGCAAAGCACCTGTGTCAAGTCAGCCAGTGGTGAGCTGTGATGCAAGCCAGTCTGACAGATGCCACATGAATGTGACAAACCATTCAGCACTGACTTTGCTGGCTCAGACTTGCTCCAAGGGAGACCCTGAGTATGAGAGAGACACCATATGAAGTCACAGACCTCCCTCCTTCCATAGTGAGCTGTAAGCTTCTCCTCACTTCCTGTTTCCTGTCCCCAGTCCCCTGGCCTTTCCTGATTCCCTGTCACTCAGGTGGCATAAGAACATAAGTGCTGTCATGTACTGGGTCAGAACGTAGATCCATCTTGCCCAGTGGCAAGTGGCAGAGAATGGGTGCTGAAGGCAGAGTGAACTGAGTATGACCAGGGTTTTTCCACTGTTCCTTTCCCACTTGCAGCCTCCAGCATTTAGGGTCTAGAAAGTTCTGATTCAGAGGCTGTATCCCCAGCTCCCATGCACAATAGCTAATGATACACTTTTCCTCCAAGAATTTTTTCTAATCCATTTTGAATCTGGCATTATGATTCATCTCCTCTGAGGACAGAGAACGGGGACAGATGATACTGTACCTGAGTCCTTTGTCCATCCTTGCCCTCCGAGTGCATTTGGATGATATTGGACACTTAATCATTATCTGTGTAAATAATGTAAGATCATCCTGAGTATTCAATACAATATTAATATTTGCTGGATCTACATGCAGACCCATCACATCAGTCATTTGTACATGACCAGGTGCATAACAGGTTGAATTTCTGCCCTATAATGAATGTGTTTTAGAAGAAAATGAGTCAGTATTTTTACTGACAAGTCACTTTCCAAATTATGATACAAACATGCAAGGCAATGTATGTGCCCCTTTCAGGGGATAGGGTAGTATTTCAGGGGATAGGTAGCAGAAAGGTTAAAATATGACTTAATCTTGAACTGTGGTATCACCTACATAGGAACATGAGTCATGTTAACAAAGCACTTAATATATTTTAATACAAGCCTTTTGTTTGCCATTTAGGCCATCTGGGTTATAGCTTTTCTGGCCTCTGTTTTCCTGGGACTAGATTACGGCTTGCTTACCGCTGTGGCATTTGCAATGATAACCATTATCTACCGAACACAAAGGTCAGACTGCCTCTCTCTCTCAAAATGTTCTGCTTGGACTCTTTGTTTCTGTTTTTTAAATGGGTAGAAATAACTAGAACTTGTTCCACTTTCATCAGCATGGTAGACTCTTGATGGGGTCATACAGGGAGTCCTTTGGTCCTGATCAAGGGACCAGTCCTGTTTTTTCAAGAACAGAATTTCCATGGAAGACCCCAGATCAAGTGTGTCAAAAATCAGTGGTGAAATGAAATCCCAAAACTAAACAGCAGATTTTGTATTTAATGTATTTTAATCCTCTCTACATCTGTTTTTGATGATTTTTATATTAAAGCCCTTGAGCTCAGCATTTCAATCCTGTTTAATGCTTAGCTTAACTGGCATTGGTCAGGTGCATTCCCCTAAAATGGACTGCACGCAAATACTGTCCTGATTAAGCAGAAGTCATGTCATGTGCTGCCACTGGCTGAGTGTTTGATGGAAGTGGAGCTGGTGGGAATTTGTGTAAAAAATTGCTGATTCATCAAGATGGAAATTGTTTATAGGCATGTATCAGTCTCAACAAAGCTTTGGTCGGGAAGGCTTTTCATTAAAAGATATAGAGGAGAGAAAGAGATGCTACAGCAGTAGCTGAATGTTTAAGGCTGTCACTTGGATCAAGGTCTAAAGGTCTCGGTTTAATTCCAGTTTGGAATGCGACCATATTCTGAAACCTCAAAGTATTTTGTGAAACAAAAATGTCTTTGTTTTCTGGCCAATTGTGACCAGGGATGCCCTGACAGACCGTGATTCAAGCTAGAAGAATGAATGGATAGATAACACTGGTTCTTCTAGTTATTCTGAGAGATATTGCAGGTGCCTGGCTGGTGGGTCTTTCTCACATGCTCAATGTTAAATTGATCGTTAGATTCAGGATCAAGAAATAATTTTCCCTCAGGTCAGATTGGCAGTGATCATTGTGGGCTTTTCCCTTCTGAATGTAACCTGGGGCATGGTCCACTTCCTAGGATTCTCTGAGCATAATTTACGTAACAAATGTCCTGCCATTATAAGGACCAAAACACTGGTGGCACATTGATCTCCTGCTCTATTACATGGTTGCCTCTCACTGCATAGAACTGGACTCAGTGACTAAGGTGGTCCCTTCTAGACACCTGCTCCTATGTTGCCTGATAAAGGACTGTCAGGTCATTGCTGGCAAAGAATGTGTGATATCACTTCCTTGGGATCTGCAAGTGTTCCTCTTCCAGCCCTTCCAGTTGAGAGTCAGATGATCCTCTGCAACTGGCCCACTTTCTCTGCTGGTGTGACCTAACATAACTCCATGGCAGTTAGCGATGCTGCACCAGTTTAAACCAGAAGAGAACTTACCTCTGTAACTTGTTGGAAGAAACTTGTGCTGGTGAGTTGCACCATTTAGCCTGCTCATTTCAGCTAGAGATTATCTGACAGTGTTACTGCTTCACAGTGACCTTCTTATTCAAACAGACTGTTTTAGTAATTGTTTAGTCACCAGATGAACTCTCTACTATGTTCTTAACTGCAAATTGCACCAAAATCTCAGAACACATTTCTTTGGTGCCAGTGTACAATAACCACATTTAGTACAGATCAAAACCTATTTTTAATGCTTGCTTTTCTTTTCCATTCTGTGATTTGTAAGATGTGACCTTTTGCTTCCATTTCCCTCCAGTCCACAATACAGAATCCTTGGTCAGATTCCCAACACAGACGTTTACTGTGACGTCGACACATATGAAGAGGTAGGAATGTCTTTTCCTGCATTAAGGGATTATAATAAATTATTGTGTTGGAGTAGTCAGGTCACTGGATGTTCTTCACTTCATAATGTTGTACCTACTCGAGTTCTTTCTTGCATTCTTCTGGGCTAAGTTTACGTTGGCAGGCGGGAAAACACACTTAGCTTTAATAATAGAAATTATTTTGGTTTTTTTGTAATACCTGTGCATGTGACCGTGTGAGTGGTATGGTATGTAATGGAGAATACTTCATGAAAAGCTCACTGACTTAGAGGTAGATGTCCTCAGAGTATGTTTTTATACTTCATTTATGATAATAGAGTTTATATACAAACTGTTACTAATACCACAACAAAGTGAGAACTTATGCAAGACCAGCTCCATGATCTCTTTTTAGCTGTGTTAATGAAAATCTACAGACCTAAGAATGTAAGTGGAATGGACTGGTCAAAGCAGGCTATCTGTTCTATGAACTTTGCCTCTCTTCCTGTTTATGAATTATCTATGACTAGATTTATTTTTAATAATCTGTTTATTATTTGATCAAAGGCCCCTATCCCCCACATCACGCAGTAACCATCTCCTACAAACCATCATAAAAAAAGAATAATGCTGGAACCTAAAAATGATGGACGCACCACCAAGATTTAAGTTTTGAATGTGATGGCAAAGTAAAAGATTTATGTAGGCATGTTCATATCTACACAGAGATGTGTTCAGCATTCCCTTCCACCAAATATTAAACACACGTACGGGCTTCTTATGATATGGCAGACCTGGGCTGTGGGCCAGGGCATTTCATTTTAAAGTATCAGAGTCCAGGTGCCTGTTGACACACTTGTGACTATTTACAGAGAGGGCTGTTAAGAAAACCAAAGCAGTAATCAAACATCTGTGCAGATGTATAGAAACAAAATAACTTAAAATATTACAAACTTGAGTTCATTGAGGTTTTCATAGATTTCATAGACATCAGGGCTGGAAGGGACCTCGGAAGATCATCGAGTCCAGCCCCCCCGCCCAAAGGGCAGGAAGTCAGCTGGGGTCATAGGATCCCAGCAAGATAAGCATCCAGTTTCATCTTGAAGGTGTTCAATGAAGGCGCTTGAACCACCTCCGGTGGCAGGCTGTTCCAGACCTTGGGGGCTCGGACAGTAAAGAAGTTCTTCCTTATGTCCAGCCTGAAATGATCTTGAAGTAGTTTGTGACCATTCGACCTCGTCATCCCTTGGGGCGCTCTGGTGAACAAACGTTCCCCCAGATGCTGGTGGTCACCCCTGATAAACTTGTAGGTGGCCATCAGATCAGCCCTGAGCCTGCGCTTTTTCAGGCTAAAGAGCCTCAGGGCTCTCAGCCTGTCATCGTAGGGTCTGCTTCCCTGACCTCTGATCATGCGCGTGGCTCTTCTCTGGACTCTGTCAAGCTTCTCCACATCCTTTTTGAATTGTGGAGCCCAAAACTGGACACAGTACTCCAGCTGCGGCCTCACTAAGGCCGAGTACAGGGGGAGAATGATGCCCCGGGTTTTGCTTGAGAAGCATCTATGGATGCAAGCCAGCGTTTTGGTCACTTTACTAGCCGCCGCATCACATTGCAGGCTCATGTTCATCTTGTGGTCAATGACGACCCCCAAGTCTCTTTCTTCCATAGTGCTAGCCAACATAGCATGGTTGGCTGCTTGGGCAGCAGCTCCCATAGCATTGGGAGCTGCTGCCCAAGAGGACGGGAAACTCTTTATGCTGCCTCTGGAGCAGTTCTGGGGGACGGAGCGCACCGAGAAGTCTGAGGACTGTTTATGTTGGCCCAGGGAGTGCCTGGGGAAGTAGGCATGCCCTGAGGACTGAATATGTGGACCTGATACAGGGATGATTTTTTTTGTCTTTTCTTTTTTCCCTTGCTTATTTGTTAGTAACACCAGGTGGACTGAGACAGCTGTTGGGGTGTGGGGAGGGGAAGAGGAAGGGGGTACAGAGGCTGCAGTGCAGAGTGCCTAGCATCCTGCAAATTTTTCCCACTTTTTTTTCCTTTTCTATTTTCTTGTTGGTTTTGGAAGTGGAGGTAGATGGCAGCCTGCACCAGGAGGAGGCCTGGGAGAGGGCTGAAGACCAGATGGGCTGGGGGCAGTAAAGTAAGGCAGGCTGGAGCCCAACAGGGCTGAGGCCCCAGCCAGGGACAGAGGGAGAGGGTGAGAGAGAGGAAGAAAAGGGCAGACACCTGCACTACCAAGTTGGCCTGGGAGCCAGGGAAAGA
>NW_005842597.1:0-9005 GCF_000455745.1 Alligator sinensis | reverse complement strand
CGTCCCCCAACGGGCTTAGTTTAAAGCCCGGTGGAGCAGGTCAGCCAGTCTGGCTGAGAAGAGCCTCCTCCCTAGGATTTCTATTGGGGTAGCTGAGGGCATCCCAAAGCTGGTCCAGAAATTAATGAAAACATAATGAGTTAATAAAATCAGTAGTAAGGTAGGGAAGAGAACACTTCTAGAGCCATGTGATTTCTAATATAGGGTGCTCATAGCAGCCTTCAAGTATTCAACAAATGCTTAATTTAATTTTATTATAGCACCTTTCATTGTTATTAATAAAAGTGCAAATGTTACTGATCTCGCGCAATATTTTAATCATCACTGTGAGCAGGTGGAATTTCTGGTTACTCACATTTCCTTTGTTTACACCAGCAGTGACGACTGTTTCTCTTCATGTGCAACATGCGTACCTCCATTTGCTTTATTTGTGGGGTTCTGTCCATTGGCTGTTAATGGCACCGCTGTTCCTTTGGTCTCTGTGATGATTATTGACATCTGCAGTATGAAATACTCATACTTTGTGGTTTGAGGCGTAACCTGCAGTTTGGGCAGCAGAGCAATGATTGTTCTTGGGACCATGTAGGTGACACATACAAATTAATTTAATTTTACATATTGTAATCTTTTCTTCCTTAGGTGAAAGAATGTCCAGGAATAAAAATATTCCAGGCCAATGCCTCACTTTACTTTGCCAATAGTGAATTATACCTCAATGCACTGAAGAAAAAGGTGAGCACAACAATCCCTTAAGATCCTTTGAAAACTGGAACTTGTCTCTGACATACTTTAAGGTTAAGTTTTCTGCGCACTATCTTTCAGCCCCATTTACAAAACGTCATCCCTTCCAGCAGGAGCTGCCATTTCCCTGGGGAGGTGGGAATTCTTCCAAAATGTGAAAGATGCTGAAGTGTATCCATTAGATGCTGAAGTGTATGCAGTGCCCTTCACAAACATCCCTGCTGTTCTGTAGCAACAAACTACCTACATAGAAAGGTTTATGTCACCCACCCAGAGAATTCAGCCATGTTTGGGGTGTGGAGAGAATAGCATCAGGCCCACAACTATAGGCAGGGCAAATAATAAACTCTTCCGCATTGTTCTGTAGCTTCCATGTTGAGGTGAGCCGTGTTTTATTTTCACAAAAGTAAGTGGCATTGCCAAATATGTCCAAAACCACTGCTCTCCCTCCCAGCCCCCCCATAAATCCTTGCACTCAGTGTCCTATTAAAACACGGCATGGCACTGCCTAATTTAGAGAGAGAAATGTGGCCTATCTCCTCCTCCTGTTGTCATGAAACTTCTGAAGGTTTTTGCTGCTTACTTTTCTCCTTTGAGGATCCCTGAAAAATGAACATTTATGCTGCTGTTTAATAAAGTGATGGATTTGACACTCTAGTAATAGAGTACCATCCTAACAGCTGGAATTCCATTTGATGATGCTTTTCCTTTATGTGGTAGACTGGAGTTGACCCTTGTGCCATATTGGCTGCAAAGAAGAAAGCCCAGAAAAGGCATGCCAGGGAAATGAAACAGGCAGCTGAATTCAAGAAGAAAGCCGTCCTGAAGCTTGTGAGTACTTCAGTAAATGTTATATTACCTAACTGTGTTAGCATCTTTGGCATCATTTATGCAAGGTTGTTGTTACAGCTGGAAGGCGTAGAGATGTGTGTTGCGCAGCACAGACTAACTGTTCACAAAATACACTGGCATACTGGAGGATCACTTAGAACACTACTAGGTAATTTTTCCTCTGGGGTTTCATGAGATCTAGAAAAGAGGTATTGCCATGCAGGAGCAAGTCTGTGCCCTTCTAACCTAGTTCCCTGTCTCCAGAGGCAAGTGGAGAAACCCATGGAAGTTGTATCTGGAGTAATTCGAGCAGATGGGGGATTAAGAGAGGAACATAGGATTGGGAGTGACCTCCTTGGCTATCAGGTCCAGTCACTTGTATTCAGTGGCGACCATTTATCCAAAGGATCCATTAGCACATCCATTCTGGCTCCCCTCACAACACAGACACAAAGCACAGGATTAAAAAAAGACACAGTATACCACAGATTTTAGAAAGGGAGGTGAGGGAGCAGCTGCAGGTGCTTCTCTTCCAGCCTTCCACGCCACTAGGAGCACATTGCAGGAACAACTCCAGGGCCTTTTTTAAGTCTCCAAATCAGGTAAGAACGGTTAGCTCCTGGCTCCCTTTCCCATCCTCTCTATGCTCAGTGGCACTTCCTCTGCCTTCTGCCCTCACCCTCTCTACTTGGGCCTCTGGGCTCAGGAAGGGGAGACCCGTCCACTGCTGCTGCTGTCTTGGAGCTCCTGTCTTCTCCTGGAGAAGAGAGGGGTTGCTAAGGAGCCCATTCTTACCTGCTTCAGGGACTTAAAAAAAAAAAACGGTCCCTGGCTGCTGTTCCCACAGCATGGTCTGGAAAGAGGGTGCAACTATGCCACTGCACCCTGGCTGCATCTGCCCCTGACCTCAGGAAGAAAGCAGGACAGGTAAGGGCATTGCCAATGCCTAGATCAGTTAGATGACTACCCTCCCCACGCCACTCAGTGGTCTGACCTGGATCAAAATGCCTTCCTGACCCCAACTCTGGTGATCAGTTTGACCCTGAGCACGGGCAGGACCCACCAGCCAGGGCCCTGAGAGAGTCTTAGTACCGGTTAGGAGCACAAGCCTACCTACGGCAGTCTAATAACAAATTTACTCATAATAGCAACCCATGAAATATCTGGTCCCAGCTTGGTTAAGGGAAGAGGCAGTTTGTGCAGGCAGTGGTAACAAGTACTGTCTGATAAACTTGCAGTCTGGTTACATTCACATTCCTGTCCTCAGTGGCAGTTGTTGGATGTCTGCAGGTGCCTGGTGTTGGGTTTGGGAGCCCTGTTTTAGGCTCTTATTTTAGAAGATTTTGACCCCAGAGATTTTTATTGCTAAACATGGTGGCAGCAGCAATAGGGTGGCCTGTGAAGCTGTCAGATAAGTGGAGCTACTTGGTTTACCAAAGCTGCAGAGGTGGAAAATATTTAGATAAACGAATGTTAGCATTTGAGGAAAACTGTCATACACCTTGAGGTCATAGGTCAACTTGGTTAATTTGCACTTACTACGTACAGTTAGCATCTACAGAGAACGGGTCAGCTCTTATTCCAGCTACTAGGTGCTTAAATGCAATCCCATTCCACCCTGCACAAGTCTCAGAAAACCTATTAATATGCCTACTTGTGTAAAGCATGAGAATCATAGCTCTAAGGCAAAGCCGCAAGAAAGGAGCGGGGAAGAAGACAACAACGCAACCACTTTTGTATTAATAGTTTTTTAGGTAGTGAAGTAGTGTGGAATAGGGTTTAAATGGCTTAAATGGCCAATAGATGAAACAGAATCTAGCCCGGTGGGTTTGGAAACTAAATTGTGTAGTGAACATGAAAGCAGGCATGCATGTGTTTATAAAGCCAGTTTTATATAATGGTTTGAAGCTATACCGCATATGAAGAGCTGAAGGAAATTATGAGTAAGTAATCAATATTGTAAGTGCATCTATTTGTCATTAAGCACCAGAGATTTTGTCTTCTCTTACAGACCAGTGATGTGGAAACAAGTGTAAAGCATGAAATAGCAAATGATGAGCTGCCCCTAAATGGAAAGTTTGCATCTGCTGATGCTAATGCCCAAGACACATCTCCTGATGAACTCGAGCACTTTATGGAGCCAATGGGAAAAGTTCACACTCTAATTCTGGACTTTACACCAGTGAACTTTGTGGATTCAGTTGGAGCAAAAACATTAAAATCGGTACAAGGCATCTTTCATGTTCCCTTTCCTCCAAAGTACATTTAATGTTTATGCAGGACAGTAAGAAGGCAGGTAGTGTTAGGAGGTAGGTGCATAGGAGATAGATGCTAATTCAGATTCAAATCAAGACAACCTCATGTCCACCCTGAATTGTTACTAATGTTAATGTGCACTTTCGATAACTTCTTGCAGCTACTGGGTAACTTGTAACATTCAGCTCTCAAATTAATGAAGTAAAAACTGGGGCAATGGAGGCATTATGTAAGAGCCATTGTTAAAGGGAAAAGACTGAAGTAATTGAATGCTTCCTTAAACCATTTTGTAGTTTTCTTTAGGTCAACGTGATTGTGACATGTTCTGAGATGCTACTACAAACTAAACCTGGATTTTATACTGTTGCAGGTTATAAAAGAATACGAAGAAATTGGGGTTGGTGTGTACATATCTGGCTGCAGTGGTAAGTTGTGGAGTTTTGTGAGGATTCATTTGCAGCCTTTATCTATACATCTATGGGATTTGTACTGTCACCTGTCACAGCAGTCTCTGAGCACTTTCAACATAAAATAATGTGTGAGAAGAATCGATTCCTAGTCCGTGAGAGACTTCCCTGTTACTAGACCAGTGCCAAGTCCAAGTTCTGACCCTTCTGCTGTTGACTTGAATTTTGCAGAATCAAGCCCTGAGTAGTCTGATCTGAAATCAGTGGGACAGCTCTTGGGTTTCAAGTTAGGGACCCTTTCCCTTTGTAGTCATCCCACAAAGTTCACCTGGCCTAAGTGAGAGGAGGATGAGGCTTAAAATTTCTAATTTCTGACATTTGTAAGTTTAACATTTTTCCACTGAGGACTATTGTAAGTGTTGTATGGCAGGTTGAGGATTTTAAACAACACAAATGCATCTTCATAACTGTTCAACTGCGTATTTTAGATCTTAGCTTTGTTGGTACTTAGCTTACATCTTTGTCTTAAATGCTTCCTGCACAGAATTTGAAGCTGGGAAGTCTACAAGCTTCCTCCTGCTTAATCAACCTCAACAAAAACTATAGAAGATGAGATACACATGTGTGCTGATTTCAGTGTCCTTGTTTTGCAGGCCCTGTTGTTGATGATCTGACAAGACTTAAGTTCTTTGAAAAATCCATCACGAGAGACTTGTTGTTTCACAGTGTCCATGATGCTGTGCTCACCTGCCAACTGAAAGCTGTATCTGTTTCTCAGGCTGCCTTAAATCACTGAGTCACACCCAGATATCTGTGTTCTCAGAATTGTGCAGACAGAGACTCTCTTCCAACATTTAATTTGCACATTTTAAACAGAGCCTGAGGCTTTTTACATCTACTGGTATATTCTATGGGAGGGAGTGGGAATTGTTTGTGCAGGAATAACGAATGAGGACTTGGAAGCCTTCAAACTTTTCAACTGTACTCTTTCCAGGTAGGACCTGAACCAACAGGGAAACATTTAATTACACAAGGCTGAAAACATGTGTTTTGCTGCGGTCAGTGTTAGAGAATCAGTGTAGGGGGGTGCAGTTTAACACTTAGAACTATGGCAAACATTATCGCACCTACTTAGGTGCGGACAAAACCGGAAGATGTGTGGAGTGCAGTGTGAACAAGTTGACATTCCAACGGCCTCATGATGAAACATGCACTTTAATTCACTGCTTCTAGTTAAGTGGGATCTTGCAGAAAACAAATGTTCTGCAATTGCCAATGTAATACACTGTACCAGTGTCTTCAAAGGATGTTCTTAACTCACTGTAAAACACTGATGCCAATATCTATGTCTAGCAGGTGCTTATGTAAAATGAAGCCAGTTTGCTGACTGGATTAGTGACTTTTCATGCTAGTGGCATAGCTGCTCCTTTTTTTACCTGGATGGTACAAACAGTGGTCCTGTTTTTATATCTGAATTGTCTCAAAATGCCCAACTTCCTTAGTCTCTCTTGCCCTATTTTCAATTGCATTTCAAATCAAAGTCTCATTGTTTAAGTGGAATGGACTACATTTTCATAGTCAGGATAGCATGGTTACTACTAGCCAATACATTCAAGTCACACCTATGCTGTAAAACTCGGGGTGATGATTCTATCCCCCTAGAGCAGGGGTGGGTAAAATGCGGCCTGTGGGCTGGATGCAGTCCACCAGGCCATTCTGTCCGTCCCATGGGGCCCCTAAAAAATTTAGAAAATTAATATTTATCTGCTACTGGCTGCCTGTCATGCGGCCCTTGATGGCTTGCCAAAATTCATTAAGCGGCCATCCACCCAAAATAATTGCCCGCCCCTGCCCTAGAGGCTGGCAACCTATGATCCCCCCAGAACTATTGGGTCCATCCTGTGGATGTGGGGATGCTGTGGGCGCTCTCCATACCACAGCAGGAAGATGAACCATCTGGAGGCAGGTCCTAGTACCCACCTTTCTTTGACCTGAGGTGAGCCATTCTGGGCCAGAGCCAGAAAAGGTTGCCAGCCACTGTCCTATAGCAAAGATTTGAGGTTTAATGGGCTATGACCAGGCTTGTTTAAAAACATCTTAAATGGGAACACATGGACCCTGTCCAATCTGTTTAAAGCAGGGGCATCAAACATGCATCCTGCAGGCTGGATCCAGCCTGTGGAGCTGCATGATCCAGCCTGTGGGTCTTAGACTGACCCTGTACGCTGCATGAGGCACCTGTGCTGGACCAGCTCTGCGCACTGGCTCCAGGGCCAGTCCATATAAGGCCGGCCTGGCAGTTTATCACAGGCCCCATGCTGGCCCCCTGCGCCACTTGCAAGTCTAGTTCCCCAAACCACATGCAGCATGCACCCACCCCAGGGCTTGCTGTGCACATGAGGCCAGCACAGGGTGCAAGCTGCATGCAATGTGTGGGTTGGACCCAGCACTGCAGTTGACATTGGGTCTGGGACATGGGCTACATGTGGCCTCCTGACCAGCCCAGCCCTGTGTGCTGGCTCCAGTGCTCATGGACAGTCTGGGGCCTGGTCAGGGTGGGTCTGGTGGGGGCACTGCTGGCAGAACACACATCAAACCAACTCCCTGCGCTGCTCGCAGCACCAAGTCCAGCCCATGCACTGCATACAGTATGTGCCCGCTGTCAAGTGCTTTGCAAAATAGTGTTAGAGAAGCCTCAGCTGCAGCTGATCTGTTTTTCAATGAACAGTTTAGATTTAAAAAATTCCTCTCCAGCCCGTAGTGCTACTTTGGTACCAGGAAGGGAAACACCCCATCCTTTGTCATGTGCTCTTCCACCTGAGCCAAGTGAAGATTATGAACATAGTGGAGTAAAATGCTGTTTTGATCCAGCTGATGTGATTTCAGGGCTGGACAGGCCTGGCTGGCTCTATCATTTGTGTGGGGCTCAGAACAGAAACAGTGCAAAGAGAATCAGGTTTCAGTGTTCGGTGATCTTCCATTTAGCTCCATCACAGCAGCGGCCATGGGCAGTAGGGGAATTCATATGGCTCTGTTCTGCAGAAGTAGGTCAGGATTTAGTTTCTTTCAATCTGCACGGATCAGAGCTTGCAGGGCGTGAGCCATGTTGCACATAGCAAGGGGCCAAGAGATAACTTTTCCTTTCCACTCACCTACCTGACAGCAATGAGGCGCAACATTTGTATCAGGAACAAAACCTTTGGCTAGAATGTAAAGGTTTAATTGAATGGGATTGCAACTTTTTTATTTTAAGTGACTTCTGAAAAAAATAATTTTGTAATGTTAATTTGTTGAACAATCCTTTATATCTAGATATAGTATATTTTTCTACTTCTAGCTTGTTGCAGCTTCAGTTTTTATCTGTACAATTTCTTCAGTCAGTGTCAAAATAGTCTCTGTCAACAACCAAAATAAAGTGGGTCAGACAATGTAAGTCCTGGAATACTGTTTAAGTTGGGGAAAAAGAGGGGTGGCTCTGTAGATGTATCTGCTAAAGGCAAGGATACAAATACGGTTAAGTCTCTAAGGCCCAAAGTGCTACTTCTGTTTTTTTTATGCACCCAAGTCAGTAAGCAGCCACCTCCTAGTCAACCCCCACCAAGGAGACTTGGGCACCTCAGTTTCTCAACTTTCATGTAGGTGCTTGTTGCAGTCTGAAAAGTTCTGTACAATACCCTCTGTGCAGCCTTGTTCTGAGCTTGTTCAGGAGTAAACCAAAGCAGCCAGCAAGACATTTGAAGGCTGCTCTCACTCCCTTGTGCTCCTGCTGCTCTTTGGAGAGGGCAAAAAGTCTGCACAGATCCCAAGTGCATGAACAAGAAAGGAGCCTGAGAAGTGACTGATACCAAAATGGGAGTGTCAGAGGGACAGTAGCAGCTACCTTTTAGCCCAATAGTCTAGTAGTTATGGCTCTTAGCCCAGCAAAACACCACAACAAGCCCGAGCAAGGATGAGAACCAAGGGCTCTTCATTTCCTAGGTGCATGTCCAAAGTTGATAGGCTACGAGTAGGTTTGTTACATAGTCACATGAGCACAGACATTTGTTTCCCAGGGGACAAGTTTGTTTTCCTTTGTGCCACTGCTGCTTGTCCCCAGGGAATGCCCATGTCACATGTGCCTCACAGCAGATTACCCCAAGCGGGGTACAGTAGCAACTGTGCTGGCCCCAGCAGCCTGTCCTGGGGGTCTCCTGGGGCTGCAGCTGTGGCAGAAAGCCTGGCTGGCAACTGGAGTGTGACTGGCCAGCCAGACTCCAGACTTGGGTGGCACATGCTGCCGCCATGTGTGCTGCCCAGCTTTTTGTTGGTGTGGGATGTTTTTGACACAGATCTCCTGGGGGTCAAACCCCCTCCACCCCCCCATCCCCTCCATGCTGCTAGCAGCATGAACACCTGCATGTGCGGTTTGTGGCACAGTAGATGGGTCTGCAGCACCACATATCACACGTTCGTGCTCATCTGGACACACCCATATTGGAAGAGAGTTGCTCATGCAAATCTGTAGGCTTCCCGCTGCCTTCCAGAATGTGCGGCTGCAGTGTCTGCATGAAGTGCGGTACAACTGGATGTGGGGTCGACATGGCACCTGAGGTGAGCGAGTTGAAGGTGTCTTGGGGGGAAGGTTTTTTTAGCAGTGTGTTGAAGAGAATCACACAGGGCCCAGCTATGAGTCTCTACCCACAGACACTGTCTCAAAAAAAAATCAGATTCTCCAATCACTTTTGAAGCTCTTGTTGTACCTGTCTCCCAGAGGTAAGTATCTGTTCGCCC
>NW_005842596.1:988637-1019280 GCF_000455745.1 Alligator sinensis | reverse complement strand
GGCCCCCCCAGCCTCTGCCTGCATGGCTGGGGCCAGTTTCCATAGAGACCCAGCAGCAGCTGCGCTGTGATAGCACAAGGCCAGGGTTTCTGTGGAGACTGGCTTCAGCAGCACTGGTAGGGCACATGGCAGGGTGTGGCGCTGCTCCAGAGCCGGGCTGGGATCTTGTGGCGGTGATAGCATGGTCCAGAGCTAGGGCAGACCTGCGATCTGCAGCCTGCATGCTCTGGGCAGGGTTGTGCAGGCAGCATATCAAGGCTATCAAGGCTCTGCCCCAGCTTCTTGCATTGGTGTGCTTTCACTCCCTGGTGTAAGTGTGCTATGGGACAGGGAGGGGGGCCCTGGGCCCCATGCCCTGCTGGGATCGTCTCTGGCTATAGCCACCCCAAAATTCCCAGTAGCTTCCCCATAGTGACTCCTCCCAGCACTGCCACTACTGCCCACCCTGTGCAGGTGGCAGCAGCTGAGCCCACCCTGCTCCCAGCCACAGCACAGCCCACGCCACTCCCCAGGAAGAGACTGGCATCACTGCTGCCTGCCAGCGCTGCTGGGGCCGGTCTCCACAGAAATCCCAGCCCTGCGCTATCAAAGCAGGACTGCTGCTGCTGGGATCTCCATGGAAACTGGCCCCAGCCACATGGGCAGGGGCAGCTGGATCCAATCCATGGGCCAGACTTTGCCTGCCCCTGGCTTACAGGGTTCAGAATAGTCCAGTTAAAATTAAGACATCAGTTTCTCCTTCTCAGTAGAAGATGAGCACTTCCCTAGGACTCCTAGCTTCCACATTGCTCTCCAGATAAAAATTAATTCTTATACATGAATAGTTTTGAATCTGTAAGGCTAGAATTCCTAAGTGGTGCTGAGCCGTTCTGGCTTCGGAACTTTTGTCAATATGAATCTGAAGGGCATTGGAGGGGCTCTCTCCAAGAGAGACTGGCTGACGGAATATCCCATCAATCAGCTGCTTGTACAGTTCACGAAGTCACAACTTCCCAGCGACATTTTCAGACCTTTTTTTTGATCTATGCCTTGGATTTCCTGTTAAGTTACTTCTGTACGGTGTTTGAAGTTCTGTTACTGTGTAGTCTTTTCTTCCTCTATTTCCTGTTAAAAGTGAAATATGTGTTTTTTTTCAGCTGTCCATCTACCATAAACCTCAGTGTATGTTGCTAGTTGGCAGTGATCAGTAAAAGCTTCTGTGTCCTACTTTTCTCTGTGTAATTCTTAATGAGCGGGAATCCGGGTTTTCCATTTCCCATGGAAAAGTGGAGTAAACTGTGGATTTTACCTTTTACCAGATAAGAGGCAAACGCGGATTTCTCATTTTACCAGAGAAACCCACAGATTTTGCAGTTTTGCAATATGCTCTCTGCAGGCTGGCAGAGTGCCAGCCTGCAAGGGGGTGGGAGGGAGCAGGAGAAAGGTGCTCAGGCAGGAGTTACCATGTGCATATACATTCACATGGTCCCAGGCAGCCTGGAGAGCAGCTCCCGCAGGTAAGGGGGTAGGAAATTGAGACCCTGTAGGGAGGGAAGGGGGGAGTCCCTCGTCGTCCCCCTCCCCAGAGCTGGGGCTGCTGCCCAGCTGGGCAGTGCTTGGGGCTGGGGGCCCAGGGCTGCAATGCAGTGCCCCTCCCCCAGTCTGCAGGCAGTAGGGAGGAGCTAATCTCTGCTTTGCTGCAGCAGCCACTGCCTCCTGCTGGGGGCAGGGGGCTGCAGAACGGTGTCCCTGGCCCCATAGCCCTGGCAGCTGAGGGACCCCTTCAGCAGGGCTGGGGGAGCAGGGGCTGTGGGGGCTATGGGGGGTGTGAAGTGAGAGGCACTAACAGGGCCAGGGGCTGTGGCTGGGGAGTGAGGGACACCAGCAGGTCTGTGGAGGGTCTTTAGTTTTAATGACGGATTTTGGGGGGTTTATTAGAGAATTTGCAATTTTTATCTTGATTTTTATTCTCGCAAGAGAATTTGTGATTTTTATTTTAATCGGGGAAAACCAGGATTCCTGTTGATGAGGAAGTCAACATAAGTACCACTGCTATATGGAGCTACGGCATTAATGCTGTAACATACTCTGCAGCTATTAGGGGTTACATTTGCTCATCCCAGCTCTCCGGTATTTGGGCGAAGAATCGATTGATTTTTGATCACCCTTGAACAGTGAGGAAGCCGTGGGGTATAAGAAATTTAAGGATGAATGCTGTTTTGTAGGCATGTTGTAATCAATGACTGCATAGAGCAATATTATTTTGTTTGTTTTTGACTCATGGTAGAATTGGGTAGAGTCGAAATGCTCCTAAATTTCTTTGTATAACCACCCTCATTTTCTTAGACTTTCATAATATTGTAATGGCTTTCAACAGAGGAAGTGAGGTGGCGGCTATGGTGCCAGTTGTTCCTGAATAGCTCATTTCCTTTTTTTAATTGTTTTTATTTTTATGATAGAATTTGGATTGGTGTTTTGGACAATTATTCATCTGTCCAGAGAACTTTATCATGAGAGCCTCCTCAGTTATCTCTTCTATAACCCCTCCCATTGAACAGTGGCCTGTATAACACTGGTCAGTGTTGTGAAACAGCTTGCCCACTCTAAGACTGGGATATGAGTAATATCTGGATGAAGCCCAGCCCTGATAAGGTGAAGGTGTTTTTAAAGCACGGCAGGAAGCCACTTAGGCATGACAGAAATTGTATTAGCAACCTCCTCTGTGAGGATATGCTCCCTATTTGTTAGCAGATACACAGGGATATTGGTTGATTTCCCCAACTGGCTGCTCAGAATTTTTCTTTACAGATGTGAATCTCCCCATAGCAATCATTGCCTTTATTATTTTAAAGCTGGTTTGTGGTGATTTATTGCACCTGGACCTCACCATAGGAGTGTTCTGAAAGTAGAGCTAGTGTGAATGTGGCTGCCATCTTCCCATTCAGGGCAGTCCAATTCATGGCCTTTGAGGGGTTAAATTGCGGCCTGGGTTCCCACCTGGGTGTTACCCCCTCCACTGCTCCAGCAGCTGCTGCTGGTGGGGGTCTCTGGGCTCTCCGTCCCCTGGGAGTGGGGCAAGGGGATGCTTGTGTGGTGCAGCAGGGTGGTAGAGGGGGGCACTGCATCAGGAGGCTTGTACAGCGTTCAGCTTCTGGCTCTTCAGAAGTTTGACAGCCCTTTTCTAAATCGGGGTGCTCCACCCCTGTCTGCGGGCCAGATCTGGCCCATGGAGACATGTTATCCAGCCTGTCAGGGTCCCCATGGGTCTGAAAATGTGGCAGTGGGAGTATGATGGCTGTTCCCCTACTGCCAAATTTCCAGACCCATGGAGAGCCAGCAGGCTGGATAGCGTGACCTGTGTGCTAGGTTGGGTGTAGGTAGGGCCAGGCTGAAGTGATGCGGGGCTCAACCCCATATGCCAACCCATGTGAGAGCCAACCTGCAGACTGGCCCCACACTACTCATCTAGCCCACAGTGCCAAAAGGCTGAGCACCACTGTCCTAATTGGTATTTCCTGAAGGGAATGCATTATACCTGTCCTCTATGATCTACACTGGCTCCAATTAGACATGACCGCTTTAATCAACGAAGTTCCATAATGTTCAAGACTCAGCTTTCCTCAAAAGCTACAAGTAACAAGTTGGTCCCACTCGCATGCTTCCGTTCTGAGTGAGAGCCTCAGTCTCTTTCTGCGATTATTACATCTAGATTTTTTTTTTACCTTGGTCTGACAGCCCTGATTTTATGAACCTCAGTGCCTGCTCCAAGACCCAGTTATTCTATTAGCCTTTTGCAAGAAAGCGGGTATGTGACCGGTGGGTCCCTTAGCTAAATGTTTTGGGAAGCTTTAATAGTTTTCTGTTGTGTTTGAAGACTTTTGGTTAAATGGGAGAGGATTGGTAAAATGTGTAATTACTTGAAATAAACCAGTACAATAGCAGACACAGTAGTAGGCTCCCATATAGCAGGTACCACAGAGCAGCAACCTCCTTGCCTCTTCCTTCATTGTTGGCAATCTAACCACAGCAGTACCAGAAATGGAATTCCTACCTGACCTCCCCCCTTGGCATTTTCCACCCTGGCATGCCAGACAGCCTGTATGCCTCAGCAATCTTTGCCCTGAAATGTGATTGATGGGTGCAAGTGCAAGACCTGCTCTAGTGTACAAGCTGAGTAGCAGGCCAGAAGTGTTAGCGAGATGAAGCAGTCAGCCAGGGGGATCTAAAGTAAGGCCGTGACCCTCAGTTTCTTTGTCAGTGTTCAGACAACCTTGCTTTATGTTGGCTCCCACTGTCATTTTTTCTCTTAAAATACTAACTATGGCTTAGATACAGACAGTCCAAAAGCCCGAGGCAGAATCTAAGTTGCATGGTTTTCTGTAAGCAGCATAGTCTAGATCAGTAGCAAACAGAATACACATTCACTCTTTTGTCAGGGGAGGGAGAGGGCAAATCTTAGACTGGGAACTGTTATTTTTAATCCAGTCTGTGCGCTGAACTTCTGTTCTGTTACGGGTATAGGCTACCTTTGTGTGCCGAACGTCTGTTCTGTTACGGATATAAGCCAGTTTCTGATCGTTCATACCAGTAAATATGTAGTCTGTACCTGGCTTTTTTTGGTTCACCAAACTTGTGAATTACTCCTTGATCTGCAGAAAAGGTGTCTTTTACATTTGTTTAGTGAGATACTGATATATTCCTCGTACACTTTGTAAGGATTGATTAATATAGAAACAATGAGGTGAATGGGGCTCTGAAATACTATAGCGATGCTTTATATTATTATTCATATGAAACCGCTGCCACTGGTTATTTGCTAGTGGCAACCAGTTATGGAGGTCAGCTAATCCTTTGGACTCAAGCAAACAGAGAATTTAGGAAAAGTGACTGGAAGGTGAGCAGAAGTGCTGTGAGTAAGTAGAGGTGAGGTGGGTTGGGCTGATAGGAAGATGGAAATGGACATCTGTACATCCTGCCAACAAATGGGCCTTGTGAAACTGAGGCTCATGCCAGCTTGGAGATGCTGATATTATTCCTCTCAAATTTTACTTAGCAAATGAGACTGATACCAGAAACTGATTTAAACATGTAACAGAACAGAAGTTCAGTGCATATAAACCTGTTTCAAAATGGCCGAAACTGGTTTAAGATAAACCTGGTTGAATGTAGTAGCAGACTTAACTGATCTGGGTCAAACTAGTTTATGGAACTTCTGTCCCAGACCCCTTCCTGCTTTAAATTAAACCAGTCCCTCAGCATCTCAGCATGCTCTACAGCCTTGGGCTAGGCTGGGCTGTCTGCTCCAAAGAGCAGGGCTTGCCCCATCCCCCTATTCTCTAGCTGGGAGCAGGGGAGTAGTTAGACACCAGCTGGCATGGCCCCCTGAGGCAAAGGGAGCAGGGGAGGGGTTTATTTCTCCCCCTCCCCTTTCCACCAGGGGACTGCAGCTGAAGTCTGCCTAGGCGGAGTACCCCCTTCCACTCCAGCAGCAGGAGTGGGGGCATAGCCAGAGCTATGATCTAGACTATGGCACTACCATCCATCTGCCCCACCCGGAGCTGGAGGGCTGGGGCTGTGGGGCTATGCTGGCCAGCCCCACCCCCACCTTGCAAGCAGGGAGCAGGGGGGAAAGCTGGGCAGACCTCAGCTGGGGTCCCCATGCCTGAAAGGGGAGATAGGGGAGTTTAATCCCCCTCTGCCCTCTTTCAGTATCCAGGGACAAACCCCTCCACAATCAAACTTAGCGGCCTGCCAGGGCCTGGCCATGCCCCCACCAGGTCAGCTTCCCTCCAGCCTTGCAGCTGCTGTGGAACAAAAGGGAGGGCTTGCTCTAGCACCCTCCCCACACCCCATCCCATCTTCTAGCCTGAGCTACTGCAGGCTTGTGCCTGCATTTTTGGAATTAAAAGTGAATGTTTGTTCACCTACAAATCAGTTCAGTCTACACAGGTTACACTAACCTGCAAAGACTGAATCAGTTCAGGCTCAGATTTTTTGAATATCTGTCCCCAGCCTACATGAATAAAGGGTAAATGAACATGGAGGTCAGCATATACAGTCAGCTGCTTGTGTTATAGAAATACATGTGTGAACTAAAGGGTTTGGCCTACCACTACAGAGTTCATGGTAATGTAGTGTGGTCCTTGTAATAATGTGTTATGGCACTTTATTCCTGCCTTCATTTTGTAATGAGCCAGGAAGTCCAACTAATAAAAAGTTACAATAATTTTGAATAGCGGTAATAAATGAATGAACCAAAGTTTCCATATCCTGCTGTAATAAGAGGTGTGACTCTGCTATTGTTTGAAGAAGATAAAATGCAATTTGGTTACATTACTAATGTGAGTCTCTAGAGATAAGGGTACACAAACTTCCAAGATGTAAAACAGAAAAGCTGCATTTCAGTGATAGCCAGCATAATGTTTGGTGTTTTGGAATTGTCTGTGATTAGCCAGACTTCATTTGCTTGAATCTGGCTAGAAGTGTGTAATGCTGAAAGGGATGCTTGTTTTTCCCCACGTAGGCTGTATCCATGTAGCACCTGCAGTGTGGAAAAGCTTCCTGTTTCAAGCCATTTTTAATTATTGGATATCCTGAAAGGAGCTGACAGGATTCAGATGTGGTTGAGAGAAATAATTTTAGGAGCTGTTTCTGGCTAATGGAATATAATTTATATGAGAGTTGGAACAGTTTCTGGAAGAAAATGCAAACTATATGGAAATGGAGCTTTTGCCACCCAGTTTCTGGGAATGAACTTTTTCAACTTGTTTGAAATTAATTGCCTCTTGGAGGCTTTAATCAGGTGGATTTAGCAGAGAGAAAATGGAGGAATGTATTCACTTTGTACAGAGAAGCAACTAATAGAACCATGGTGACTAGCAGGAATTTACTTCAGCATCAGGTAAAGTGATTGAAAGTCAGGTGCCTTGCAGGACACTTTTAAATTAGCAACTTGCTATATAGCACAATGATCCTTAACCAGGATCCTAGGGTGCCTTGAGATCCTTTCAAGGTGGCTGTGGGGTGCCATGTTGTGTTAGCACGGTGAGGTGCGGAAACTTGATTCACAAGATAAACCCAGGGATTCAGATGGGAATCTATTGAGTTAAAAACATTCTGAACTATTGGGTAAGGTACAGACAGTCAAAAAGGCCAGGGCTGAATCAATTCAGTCTTTTCAGGTTAGTCTAAGCTGCAGAGATTACACTGAAACAGAAATGAACAGACATTTGCCTTTGATTCAGAAAATGTAGCCCATGCCTGCAGTGCCTCAGGCCAGGAGCAGTGGGTGGGGCTCGAGCACTACTCTCTGGCTGTGTGTTCATTTCCTCTTCCTGCTGCCCCCAAGGTGTCTGGGATTTGCAGTTCAGAATTACAGAAGCAGGACTCTGCAGAGTTGCTTATTACTACTTCTTCCTGCTTCCAGGTGCCTCTGGATTTGTCCTCCACAGTCATAGCCAGCAGTAAATTTGACCAAGGGAAGGGGTGTTTAACTTGCCTCCCTGACCCCAGCTTCCACCCGAGGTTGGGGGCGGGGGGAGGAGGGCACGACGTTCCCAGTTGGGTGTGCCCACCCCAGCCCCTTGTCAACCAGCCCTCACTGCTGGAGCTGGGGAGCAGAGAGGTGGAGTCAGCCCTGCCCTCTGAAGCCCAGCCCAGGCCTGGAAAGCATGCTGGGGAAATATGATTTAACTTGAATCAGGAAGGCTGGGGTCTTTTTGAGATCTTTGAAACAAAAGAATTGCTTTAGTATTTTTCTGTAGTCAAAAAATGAGTAAAAACTAAGATCTGGCATTTTCCCAGAGGTGTCTTGAATCTAACAAGGGGTGCCTAGAGTCTAAAATGTCACTCCTCTAAAGTCTAGCATATATACCCAACTTAGTAAAGACTGATCTGGTTACATGACACTTTATTTTTTTCTCTAATCTTTTTTTCAATTTAAATGAAAGCCAAAGAATATTTGGCTGTAAGTATTCACTTTCCGGGCTACCAAGGCAAACATTGTAGGATTGGGCTAGCGCAAAAAACCAGGAAGTAGAATTGGCTTCTTGCTTTTCATTGTCCAAATTGACTGCTAAAGTAGAGACTGGTTAAATAACCCTTTTTCATAGCTGCTGTTTTTAAGTAATTGTTATAATTAGTATTACTAAAATTACTAATGAAGGATTTAAGGTGTATTTCTGGTCAACAGGGTCCTTTAAGACATGTTGCACTAGAGAAAAGTTTCTACTTTTGGTATTTATGCAGTTACTGTTAAAGGGAAAAGTTTGATTGCCCAGCCAGTTAATAACCAACCTGTTGAAAAAAATTGTGTTAATTCCCAGTTTTGATGTTGCACCTGCGTATTGTTTTAAGCTTGAAGCAGTGAACCCAGAAAAGCATTGCTAAATGTGTAGATTGTAGACTCCCAGCATATTAGCTGGAACTGTTGAGAAATTCAGATCTGCATGGTTATTCTCAGCTTAGAAATCTGAATAAAGGGCCCTGTGTGCAATGGGATAGTACAACTTTTTTGTCTAATACTTTACAGATTTTTGGAATGAAATGCACCCTGAAGTGAAAAGCAGCATTTTTGCTGACCTTGTTGGAAGGCTAATGCTGTTTCTGGGAAGTAAGTGAAACAAGCAGTTCTTTGTTGGCAGGAGCAGAGAGAGAAGGAGGGAGAGACTGGTCTTTTTTTTCCCTTCACAATGTCATGACTAAGTCAAAACTGTAATATGGCTGGGTTTTTCTTTTTTCCTCCTTAGACACACGTTTTTCATCAGACTGTGCTGCGTGACACCTGATGCTGGCCAGTTTGTATGAATTAGACTGTGGACTGCCCATAAACATAGTGCAGAAAAGAGATCCACAGCTGCACTCAGACACTTCTAACACTGAAATAAAAGTGGGTACAATCAGTTCAGTGCATATGTCAGAATCAATTTACACCTGCATATTTTGGCTACTTTTACTTGCAGATTCTCTTGTCCACAAAATGATCTGTGCTTCACATATACCCAGCAAAGACATTTTTTCAAAAGAACTGGTTCAGGCTTCATTTTCAGATAATGAAATAATATAGCATCTACTTCAGATCTGGAGTAAATAAATGGCTGTAACTATACTGGCTGGAATGAAATCATAGCCATCTAACTGAGGTCTCCGTTTGGGCCCAAAATGTTATTCCCTTTGATTTGAGCTGGGAAGTTGCGTAACAGCTGCTCATTGAATGGCTTGTCTTATTGTGCAAAACAAAGTTGCATTAGAAATGCTGCTTTCAACTTGCTTTGTAGAATGGGTGACAACTGATTATTATTGTATGTTGCCTGTTATGCCCTACCTCCTGTACTGTGAGAAAATGCTGGTTTGTCAAGTGGTTATCACTGAACTAAAAAACAGCTTTCATGTTGAGTAATCTGGTTTGAATTTGAATTGTGGCATCATTTTGTGAACCAAATTCTGTTTTTTCCACAAATATATTCAGAAACCTTAAGAAAAATGAATTGTTCTTTCTTTAAGTTTGAACATAAATAACAACAGAAAGTATTAACATATCAGTTAAATCAAGCAAGTACCATGAGAAAGTAGTCTAAAGAACAACTAAGTTTAGAATGTCTCTGTACTGTAAAGTTGCTCATTAGTCAAAGTAGTCTTTCTCTTGATTTCAGTGGACTAGATTAGGCCTGAAGTGACAGAATGACATTAAATACATGCAACAGAAGACTCTGAATTTTAACTAAAGTGTAACCCATTTAGTTAAAACAAACAAACAAAAGTCAGCTCCATGGTTCAAATGAAAAAGTAGATAAGGAATCCCTAACAGTTTCAGGTTGTTCCAATCAAAGTTAAAATACCACCTAAATTTGATGAAAGACAAGCTGTTGAGCATTTTCTTCAAGACAAACCTTAGATCTGTAAGTAGACAGGCCTTCTTTTCTGTTGATTAGTATTCCATGGGAACTTTCTTTTCAGCACAGACTTATTTATTTAAAAGGAGAGCATCAACCTGAAATTTGGTTAGTACCAAACAAATACCTTGAAAATTATTTCAGGTACTACACCTGTTCCTGAGCCTGTTAGATGTTTTTATAAATTAAAATTTGAATTGTCTTTCTCTCATCCACCCGTTATATTTTTCTCCTGTTGTTGCATATACAATATATAACTTGTGAAAACAATAGGAAGCTAAAGAAGTTTTCAGCCCTGCAGTAGCACTATGTTAGCTGTCCATTGCACCAGTTTGCCGATCCACTGAAAACAGTATGTTCAGGGCAGCAATTCTCAGATCAGGTACCTTGAGATACTTTCAAGGGTGCTGTGGGGTGTCATGCAGTGTTAGCACAATGAGGCACGCAAACAAGATTCACAAGATAAACCCAGAAATGTTAAGTAGGAATCTACCAGATTAAAAACATTCTGACATATTGAGGTCTTTCTGAGTTATTTGCAATAGCAAATTATTTTACTTTTTGTAGTAAAAAAAAAAAAAAAAAAAAAAGAATGAAAATTAAGTGTGAACCTACTGAGAACCACTGCTTTACAAGGATTTACCTAGGTAGATAGTATTACAGGATAAGAGTCTATCTGGGTATAGAGGAGAAGTGTTGACACTCCGTATACTCCGTATACTCTGTAAGCAATCAAATCCATAGAATTAATAAACTAAAATAGAAGGGGAAATAGAGGAAACTCTTTTGGTTTAAGGTCAAGTTAGTTTTTGCCACAAATTACCTTCTAAAATGGTAGCTAACTAAAAGAGGAATCAGATATTATATTGAGACTTACTGTAAGAAGAGTCATAACCATTGCAATGTTTAATTTGTCAATATTTGCAAAACTTAGTATAAGCTCAGTTAGCACAGATCTGGAGAGATGGCAGTGAGATTCAACCAGAAGCTTCAAATAAAAGATTTCCTGTGAAACTGAACTTTGACTTTAACCAGAGTGATTTGAGTATTTAAGTCTGTTTAGATTCTGGAAGGCCTAACAGTCCTGAAAGTGATGGGACAAATGTATAATATAATAGGGAAATTCATAGACATTGCTGCCACAAGTGAAGAGAAGGAGGCTATTTTTTTCTATCATAAGGCAAGAAGTGACAGATACAGGCTCAATGTGAGATCTTTGACATTATGGTGTACAAAGAAACTTTACATAAGAAGGAAAATTGACATCACTTTGTGGTTTAGGATGAAGTAATCTTTTTCATACTTTTTGGGATATAAATCACTCCATAGTCAATGTTGGCTTCTGCCAGCACACAGCTTGGCAAAGGCTTGCTGGGCAGACAGTACCATAGGGTAGGTTAATGCACCAGACAGCATCTCCTACTTCCTCTCCGCCTGGAGGGATTTTGTGAGGCCAACACCACTCAAAAAGTATGTGGTACATTTAATGTATTGCCTGCTGGGTGGTAACAGGAAAATACTTCATGCTGGTAAAAACTAAACTCTCTTTACTAAGAGGACTATTTACAGAGGTACAGCAACTTTTGCTAGCTTTCCAGTCAGGTACATGCACAGACTGATTTCCTTATGCCTTCTCCATACTCATCCTCCCTGGCAGTAGTGCTCCACCCTCCAGTTTCTGTGAAGATTGTTGCAGCTTTACTTTTCAAAATGTTTTGTCTAGTTTACAGTGTTTTGCCAGCAAATCTACATCAGCTAGGAGTGTGAAAAAAATTCTGACCCTCCAGCCAACAAAACGCAGTAGTGTGACAGTGGGGAGTGACCAGTTTAATAATCCTGGGTGCTACCTTTTGGGGGATGGCAGAGTGGTGGCATGCAAAAATAGCCACTATTGCCATTAGCACCAAGGCAGCCAGCATGGAGCTGCCCTGCTACACCTCTGACAAAGCCTCTGTTGTAGACATCACTCTGCTGACAAGAGGAGTTTCTCCTATCTTAGCTTATGTTGCTCAGGGAGAAAGCACAACTGTATCAGCAAAAAAATTCACATTGACACACACTACATCGTAACTAGGGGAATTCACAGTATAGCTATTCTGCTGTAGCCATAGTGGCAGAGAGGCTCTTCTGGTGTAGACACGCGCTAAAACTTATGTTAGCTGCTTAACCAAAGGCTTGCACATGAGGCTGTCTCTGGAACCAGTGCACAGAAGTGTTTCCAAATCTAACATGAATTAATTACTGTCTGGCCAGTTCCCAGATCCAGCAGTTTTACTAGTTTAGCATTTAGCAGTATGACCCTCCATTTCATAGTTTAGAGCAACAGATGCTGCAGTTGCTCTTGGAGGTGCTGTAGAAGGTCCTAAAATGTGTTGTGCAAGAAGCCATTTTTTTACAATGTATAGAAAAAGCTTGTTCCACACAATAGCCTTGTTTTACGTTTTTGTTTCTGGGAGATGTGTGTTGTTCTGGTGTAGACTTCTGATTTGTAGACATTGCATTATGAATATACTGCATAGCATGTGTTCAAATATTTAAAAACCAAGAAGACAAATCTGTGATTTGAGTTCACAGAAATAAACCATAGCAGGTTTTATACCTGCGTAGAGGATTAAGTCTGATTGAAGTCAGGGTTGAGTCTAGTGGTGCTATACTGGTGTAAAACTGGTGAGATTGGAATCTAAACTGTCTATGGAATAGGAGAAAATTCTGTTATGAAGGAAAACTGATGTTTCAAGTCAGCAATTTAATGCCTCTGTAAATTAGACTATGTTTAAGCATTTGCCCGCAGATACTCTGGTACAGGGGTGGGCAAAATACTGCCTGTGGGCTGGATTTTGCCCACCAGGCAATTGCATCCAGCCCGTCCCTGCAGGAAGTGCGGCTATGGTTGCTAAGCAACCCTCCCCCCCATTCCGGCCTCACCTGACCCACCCCAGCCCCAAGCCGGGGGGCACTTGCGATGACAAGCCTCTGCCTGGTAGAGGGTTTTGCTGGCAACCCTGTGGCTGCTTCCAGCCCACCTGTGAGCATGGGAATATAGGTAATGGCCCCACCAGGCCAGGCCAAGGACACCTGCCGGGTGAAAGGGATGGAAGTGCAGGGAGCCATGTGGCATGAGGCTGGGTGGGGCTGCCCCACACCCTGCCACCATCTGTGGCCAGGGACAGGGCTGGTAGTGCTGTGGCCAGGAACTTGGGCAGGAGCTGCATGTTATGGGGCTGGGTTGGGTTGGTCCTGTACATTGCCACTACATGCAGCTGGGGGCTGGGGTGGGAGCACAGGAGCTGTGTGTTATGGGGCTGGGTAGGGCTGGCCCCACACCTAGCCACCATGTGCAGCTGGGGATTTGGGTGGGAGCACTGTTGGGCGGATGTTACTATTGGGCTTGCTGCCATGTGCAACCAGGCACTTGGGCGTGTTATGGAGCAAGTGGGGCTGGCCCCACATGCTGCCACCACCTGTGGTCAAGGGACTGGGGTGGGAGTGCAGGGAGCTGTGTGCTATGGGGCCGGGTGGGGCTGGTCCTGCTCACTGCCACCACATGCAGCTCCAGGGACTGGCAAGCTCCAAGGACCCCTCCACACACACCCCACCCCTCACCATACCCCCAAACACACCCACACCCTCCTACAGCCACCACACACACCCCACTCCTCACCATACTCCCAAACACACCTACACACTTCCACAGCCCCCATACACCCTCCCACCCCACCCACAATAACCTTACACACACCCCATACCTCACACTGCTTGCATGTCCCTACACACCCACTCCCCAACCACACCCCACACATACACCCTCTTACCCCCCCGAACAGCATACAAGAGTAAGACTGTTTTTTGAGCTATCACGCAATCAACTCTAGATACACTATGCAAACGCACATAAATTGGGACAAAAATATTTTTAAAATACAATTAACTTATAGTACACTTGATTTTTTATTTTTTTTTTAGTATATGATTTGTTTTTCCCTGCCAGTTTCAAGATGGCATCACTCTTCCTCCCAAAAGGAGTACTTCCGGGGCAAGGGGAAAGACTTCTGTTCGCAAAGGCTAGGGGGTGGGAGTTCTGTTGCCAAGATGGCACCCAGGGGGCGGGGCGGGGCTACTCTTGAGGCCCTCAACAGCTCATCAAAACTCGTTAAGTGGCCCTCCAGCCAAAATAATTGCCCATCCCTGCTCTGGCAGAGCTATCCATATTTGGCTAAAAGCATCGTAAAACAAAAGACACTTACGCCTCTGTCCCTTCCATATCTGACATGTTTGGACACACCTCAAGAGTTTGGGCTGTTGAAAAAATGGATGCTTCTAGAGTTCACCATTTGGCTGACCCCCCGTTTTCACAAGGAATCTCCTACATTTGTCTCTAGCAGGGGTGAGCAATTATTTGCAGACAATTGAATGAGTTTTGGTGAGCTGCTGAGGGTAACAGATGTGTGCGTGCACGCATTCCCCACACCCAAGCTGGGGCTGGTGCCAGAGAAGCAGTGGGAACAAGAGCATAAGGCTGCCCAGGGCTGTAGCACGTCCTGCCCTACCTGAAGCTTGGGGAGGACAGGGAATAAAACCTGGCTGCGGGCCTCTGTGCTGTCCCACCCCACCATCAGGGCTCCTGGCGTATGTATATGCATGCACACACTTATCTTCCACCCCCGACCCCACGGCTCCCAGGAACCCTGATGTGGGGGTGGCCGGGGCAGGGCAGGGCAGGCCAGGACAGTGCAGAGGCCTGTGGCCAGGCTCCATCCCCCACAGACAGAAGCTGGCCTCTGCTGGTGTTGCAGGGGATGCTGGATGGAAGCAGTCCTGCCCAGCATCACTCAGTGACCGGGGCCTGAGCATTGCCCACCCAGGGCCTGCCACATAGTACTTGGTAGGCAGGCAGTGCTGCTTCTACCCTGTGGCACTTGAGAGATGCAGTCCAGGCCTGCAGGCTGTGGACACCATCTGCCAACAGAGACCAGGGCCCAGTCATGGCTTCTCCAGGGCCTGCAGGGTTGGACTGCATCTCCCAAGCACGGTGTGGGTCCCTGGGAGGAAATGGCCCCACCCACACAGCACCATGCGGCGGGCCCTGGGTGAGCTACGCTTGGGCCCTGGATTCTGCTGGCACCAAGCAGGTAGGCAGGCAGGGTTGCTTCTGTGCATCATCCCCCCGCAGAGGCTTGGAGATGGAGTCTAGTTTCTTGGGCCCTGGGCAGGCTGGACTCCATCTCCCAGGCTGCTGGGGCTGCTTCCACTCCGCATCCCCTCCATGGCACCAGCAGAGGCCAGAGCTGGAGCCACAGCCTACACTAGCCACCAGCAGAGTTCTGAACACAGCTCACCCAGGGCTTGCTGCGTGGTGCCATTGCCTGTGGGCTGGATAAAATCAATTGATGGGCTACATCTGGCCTGAGGACCATATTTTGCCCTCCCCTGGTCTGTGGTCTCAAGGTAGCCTACAGGACCACTTCTGTGTGACCCTGAACTTGCAGGCTCTTACTAAAGACCTCTCTAATCAGTGAATCATAGTTCACAGATCCATTGTGGGAAGAGCTACAACTGAAGAGATGAGCAGGGACAGAAAGTAGGCAGTCAGGGGTTGCAAGACCGGGGCCCTGTTGCCTCTTTCATTAAAATGCAGTATTGTCCTGCTTTGCATTGTGGGTGTGACTGGTGATGCCGCTGTCCAGTCAGAACAAGTAGCAGAAGTGGCAGGAGTGCAGCATATATTGAAGCCAAAGTACTAAGGCACTTAGGCACATCAGTGAGTCACAGCATGAAGTGGAGGCAGTTGTATTTCCACCCCTTATCTAAGGGAATAAAGGACAAGTGTTATCCCTTCTTATTTCCAGGCCCTTGTGGTATTGGTGGGTAGACTCAGCAAGAGTCACCAAAATCCCAGACACCATCAAAGGCCCATTTTTCTCTCCTTATTTTAGAAGCTTTTCCCTCCCCAGTTCAATGCTGCTGGTCTGTTCCTCAACCACAGTGTTCCTGTATAAAAGGCTATCATAGAACATCTTGCCATCTCTCATACTGAAACTTTCCAAGTTTTCCTTGAGGTAAATCACTATGTTAGATGCAGTTGATATAAATACTTTATTGTTGGAAGGGGAATGACTGGTTAAATGTATTTTGATTCTTCACAGACTGTGTACTACACTTCATTTGTGGCAAGAGGAGTCTTCTATGATTGTTTTATGTTCCTATCATCAGCATGGATCCCATGATTCTACCATGTCACATGAATAAGACTGTTTGAAAGTAGAGGGAAGAAAGCATGGTAGGGCCATATTTCAGTTCCCAAGTATAGATTCAGTGGTAACTGGTTTCATTTAGTTAATCTATAAAGGTGCATATCTACCCTGCCTACTTGCATATAAGGAGCCAGGATATCCTTTTTTAATTCCATGAGAGTAAGAGACTCACATTTCCTTTCCCCAGTCCCAAGAAGCCCATCTGAGATGCAATATGGGATTTGTGATCCTATGATGGGACACAGGGGTTGTTGTCCACAGAATTTCCTCCAGCAGGGCCAACAGATAGTCGTTTATATGTTCCTAAGTAACACATGCCTTTAATACTGCTTCAATTCAGGCATTAACTCCAAAATTATTCCAGAGATTGGCAGGGTATCCTGCCAATAATCTTTTCATAGCTTGGACCATTTCCGTCATTTACATTCATTCCTTGGTTTTAAAATATTTGTACTTAAAAAGAATCTAATATATTGTGATTTTTCCTGTAGAAAAACATTGTTTCTGGGCTTGAGTCTCCTTTCTCTTAGGTCCTGAGGCTTGTGTAAGTGTTTGCAATACCAGGATCCTGGATAGTAGCAGATGTATACCCATCTAATTCATTTAATTTCACCTGAGTTATCCCTGATTTTACTCCACTTTAAATGAGTAGAGATTTCCTGTCTGGGTCTGAGAGAGATGGTTTGAGGAGAGCTTATTTCTTGGCAGTAATTCATATTGCTCATTTCATCTTTGTTTTCTACGGTACAGAAAGGCCAGATATTCCTGAAATCAGATGTACATACAAAATAAACTTACCTTGATCAGAGGCAAGTAGGGAAACTAGTTGTGATTTTATCTTTCCTCCTCATAAGTGCATCAGAGAGAGAGATAAAAGAAAGATGCAAATCCCAGCTCTGTTGGACTCTTTGTTAAGAGTGTGCTGAGATTTGGGGTGTTCTTGTTTGGGCACAGAAGCTTTTTTTTTTATTTAAGTGAATCAAATGGAGCACAAGCAGTGGCAGTTCAGTCTTATCTACTTTGCCTCATCTTTGGCTCAGCCCAGTCCTGAAGGGAAGCACCTCTATAGGTAAAGAAAGGGGTACTACAATCTTTATGCCCAAATCATCATTAGCTTCTCTGCTGAGATTCTCAGTTGTGTTTTGTGGTATGATTTACATGGTTGGCTGGGGAGCTGTGCTGAGGTGAGTAATTTATTTAATCTAGGTCACCGAATAACCCCTAACTGGCAAAGAATTCTGCTTAGTTTGGTGATTCCTGTGTTTGAACAAAAAGGTTGACATTGATTTAAGTGACAACAAGCCTCTTCTGTTTGAGTAGAAGCATTCAGTGGTTTGCAGTGGATATCAAAAGGTGGGGGGGGGGGAATCTCTTTGTTTACCTTTCCTCTGTAGAGCTGTACCCCAGAGACAAATGTTTTGAATACTTCAGCAAGGGTGTGGTATTAATGGCTAGTCTCCAAAATTTAATGCTCCTACAGATAAGATGTCAGATGTTAATAAAATGTGTGGTGGAATATATAATCTTTAAAGGACATTAACTATGCAAATACTACATGCATACCCAGGGGCCTTGAAAGATTCACATATCCTTCTGTTGTCTTAAAACAGGTCTACATTAGTCAAGTAATCTCCAATTTATAATATTTTTTTCATTTTTAAATGAATCCATGAACTGTAAATTCACCCTTTAGCTGGCTTAATTGAGTGAATGGTTTTATATGGGGAATTAATTCAGGATATTTTGTTAGTTAAATTTTTAAAAGTCTGCATTTAGTCAAGCACAAGGAACCTAGTTCATTTTGGTTGTACTTACTGAAACGAGATGAATTAGGATAATTTTTTCAGGGCAGGGTCATTGGAGGTTGGGTTTGTGCTGATTTTGCTAAAGATATTAGTATAATTTACCAGCAAATTGTAAATTATGCTGTTTTGCTATTCATAAAAATTCTCATACTGTAAGCACAGATGGCTAACTTTCCACTGACTACAGACCAAAAACCAAAACGTCTGAGGCCATTTGGAAAAAAGGGGCATTATTTGTTTGAAAGGTACAAAAACATCTGTCAGGAAAGGCTGGCAAGGGCCAGCAGATCTGTTTTGATTTTTATTTTTTTCCTTTTTTATTTATGAAAGTGTTAGAGATTCAGATAAACTTTCTTTGTTCCATATTTATTATTGTTTCACCTGCCTTGAAATATGACCTGTAAGAGATTTAGATGAATAATGGATTGAAAGGCTGTCTGCCTTCACAGTAGCTCTTGTTAATAACTGATATGCTTTGTTGAACTACTTTTGTAACTTCTAACAGCCAGACTTATGGAAGTGTTATGTGATGAGATCCAATCTGCAATGGAATTTTTATCTAAAGCACTTACATGCTCCCTTTAGTTTAGTATTTGAGCACTTCCCAGTCTTTAATATATTAATCTTTACAACACTCCTCATGAAGTATTGTACAGATGAGCAAAAGAGACTAAGCAACTTGCTCAAGGTCATTCCAAAGTCTGTAGCTAAGTAGGAAATTGAACCTACGTTCCCCATTCTCAAGGGGGCATCCTAAGTACTGGGCCGTTCTTTCTCTTTCTGTTATTAGAGGAAGGGTCTTTGCCTTTCAGTGGTGGGGGATAGACAGTGTTATTATAAAGCAGTGAAATAGGGCCCCTGGTTCTTTCTACAGTAAGTCAATTACAGCTGTCAATAAAATAAAAAAAATATTTTCAAATTTCAGCCAGGTCACTCGCTATACACTGTGGACTCAGTTGTGATTATTTAGAAAAATCACATGATCATTTTACTACATAGCATTAGTTAAGCATTTGAACATATTTTGACTTAAACTGAATTTTCATTTTGTATTTTTAAAAGACTCTAGATATTAAATCTAGATATTAAATAATTAGCAGTGTCAAATCTCATCAGAATGAGTAGTTGCGATATTAACAATTCTTCTATTTACTGTTACAATACATTGAATGGAAATGGAGCATATGCCCTGTGTCCTCTGTTTTCTTAAAGTAAAATTCAAATACAGGAACTAACTATACAATTACTAACTGTAACAGTTCTTTTCTTTCCCATAGTAATGAATCATCAGCACCAGCAGCAACTGACATCCAGTACAGCCATTTCCCAGCAAAACCATCCTACTCAGAATCCTCAAGCTGGGTTGTTGAGTATGCCTAATGCACTGACTACCCAACAGCAACAGCAACAGAAGCTGAGGCTCCAAAGAATCCAGATGGAAAGGGAGAGAATTAGGATGCGTCAGGAAGAGCTCCTACGACAGGTATTATGAAAATAGATGCGTTAGTTCTGCCATATTTTTCCACAAGCACAATCAGCAGACATGTTTCAGTCAAAAAAGCTGAAATAGAAGACAAACTCCGTGAGTGAATGCACATTTTTTGTGTTTCTTTTTCATTCTACACTGAACAGAATACAAAATGGCTACGGACCTTCCAGTCCCTGGAAAGTTCAATATAAACAAAGGTCTGACGATCATAACTAAATTCATGGCAACTATGTCAGCAGAGAGTAAAGACCAAGCTCTGCTATTATCCATGTGTAAATCCAGAGAAATTCTCTTCGTTTCAGCTGAGCTGCCCTGAATTTACACTTGATTCTATGAAAGCAGTGGTTTGGGGATAATACTGTTGGCTTGATCCTGGTTTAATTAAGAACAAAGGCAAAACTCCCAAGATTTGTTCATGAAAGTCTGTTTTAGATTTTTTTGGTCCTGAATTTTGTAACCGACAGCCTTTTGCCCCTTGATTACAGTATAGCTCAGAGTTGCATCTCACATAAGTAGTTGGTAAGTATTGCAGTTGGTAAGTATTCCTGTCAGTTTGGATGTTTTGTTTATTGTTCTAATTCTTAGGTTTCAGTTTTATGATCACTCACATGGTACAAAATAGATATGTAGCTTCCTTCACAACACTTGAAGGAAAGAAACGGTTTAAACAATTGCAAAGGATGTGTTTCTTCTGTTACGGAGTACTCCACTGATGATGTTATGTTTTGAACAGTATATTAATCAGCTTCCTTAGAGAACATAAATAACATAAATAACCTGTTTCCCTTAGGAACATAGCATGAACTAAGTACGTTTTATCGAGGATATTGTTGTCGTAGTCAGCAACCTTGTAAATCCTGCTCCTATAGTTCCAAATATCTTTAAAATTGTGCACTCTTACAAAATAAACCTTAGAATTTGTTTTAATTACCATTTCATGTCTAAGCCTTCTTTGCTTTGGGATTTGTGCCCAATCTCATGGTTATTCCAGGGCAACATTTGTTTATACTGTATTTAGAAATACAGTATCACATTTCTTGGCTGCACATAGAAGTATTTTTTCTGTTTAGGATAATGACAACAATTGGCCGAATTTTTCTGGTGGTTTATTAGGGTACAGTAAACTGCAGTGGTGTGTGGGGTATGTGCAACTCACTACCACAATACAGATGGAAATTCTTATTTTGGATATTAGATATTTCTTTCAAATGATTGGCAGGAATAGTAAAGAAGAGAAGCAACTAAAATCCCAGATGTCCTGAGATAAATTAGCAAGGGAAGATGTGTTAGTGATGATGATAGAGTGGAACATTTTAGAACATGTGTGGGGAGCAAAGTGGGGAAGAGTTACTAAGGCTATGCAGCCTTTTAGGACAGGAACAGTTTTGGATTATCAGAGCAGATGTTACCAGAAAAGGATGTTTGGCCATGAAGTACCTATTTTCTTTTAGGGCAGATAGTTTCCTCAAAGCCAAAAATTAATAGCAAACAGATTGGGTTTCTCACTGTAGTTTTGTATGCTTGCTGTGTTAACAAGTACTATTTTTGCTCTTGTTGTTTTTTAAAGTTCCATCTCAGTAGAACTATTACAAAGAAATCTGGGCAATCATAGAAATGACCAAGAAACTTGCATACTTTCTGTTCTGTTAGGCAAACCCACCATTTTTACATCTTCATTCTGGTCTTTTACTTCTAGTAAATATAAAGAACTTCTCTAAGGCTGATACTTGTGCTCCTGTAATTGTCCGTGGAAGACAATTGCCTTGACATACAAATCTTTTGCCTAAATTGGGCTTTCATGCCTCAAACAAATCCTTTTGATGCTGCAAATCTTTGTGTAACAGGCAATGAGGAATCATATTGTGCTTCATTACAAGTGAGTAGAGGCTACCTGCGAGTGCAAGAATGAAGCATGAAGTGCAGTTCTCCAAGCTGAGCAGTAGTTTCAAGCCCCAGGCATGCCTACTCCCTTGCTTTCAAGAACTCAGGATATAACAGGGGCTCAGGGTGTGTGGGTGAAGAACGGGCATGTCTGGTATGGGTTTAATCATAATCCCCATCAGGCTAATGAAGTACTTAGCTATGTTTACCCCTCTTGGGCCCTATTACTGCTGTGCTAGGCAGGAGTACATTGTTGGCAGTGAAACAGCATTGCCATTAGTGTAGGATCCAGTTTCCCTGCCCTGCTGACCGCATTTTACCTCAAGTGAATATGCACAGCTTTTCATACTGGGGCTGTGCTGACCAAACCACCAGTACACGCCCAGACAGACCCCATACATACACTTCAGCTGCACTGCATAGTATTTACAGTAGGGTGGCATAGTGAGGAGAGTTTGCAGTCTTGGGCCTTTGCTTTGATGGGGAATATATTTCTTTCTCTTCCTTTTCCTCCCCTGTTAATAAAGGAAAAGAAAAAGTTATCTCTGCCCTTCTGCCTGTAACAGGAACTTCATGAACTTCCTGTCAGCAACCTGAGCAGAATGGAGGCCTTAGCAGCATGACAGAGTATAGTAAATCCATGAGGGACTTTGTTGTTAAAAGATTGTTATTCCTACCCTAATCCTTCACTGCTGCTTTTGCTTTTTTTTAATGCAACCTGCCTAAAGAAAAAATGCTGAGTAAGTGTGCTCACTTGCTGCTAAGCGACTAAAATGAGGTGAAGAGGTTTTGGGTGAAAGGGCAGCTCTTTTGGCAGGTCTCTCAAATCTCTTTTCAGCTTGACAGCAGCTGCTGGCTGCCTGGCTCTCTGCAGTCATTCCTGACCCTGCAGCTGCTCTGCTGGAGAGACACACCCAGCAGTGAAGGAATACACAGTTGAGGGAGCTTTCTGGTTAGAGGTTGTTCTTCTTTGTCCTCCCCTTTATTTCAGTAGCTGAAGGATAATGTTTGAAAAAGTGAAGAGCCTCTTTCCTGCAGCAGTGGGAGGTGAAGCCGAGTAGTTGATGTTAAAGAGGGACTCTTTGTTTCTTAAAGCAGAACATGACTCGGCTTTCATTTAAATCTTGCCTTGCTTGTCTTGTCATGCTAGAAGCATTTTGTTTGCCCAGTGTCCTTCCGGCTATTTTTTTGCTAGTTTTGTACAGAAAAATAACAAACTAGATTCTCATATGCCCTTTGGAAACAGACATTGTTAGGGAGCTCTTTGTGAGAAAGCTCTCAAAGGGTTACATGAAGAATGCCTCGTTCCTACTTGCCCTTTATGTGCTAAATAGTTGTGTGAGAGTCTTGTAGAAAAAATAACAAACCAAACAAATCTGTATACCTTATTAAGAAGAGCAGGGGAAACTAAGCAAAGGCAGCTGTAAGGAAGATCTCAGATGCCACTTTCCTGGGTGCAGAAGACCCGATGGAGTTTTGCAGTTTTAACATGAGAAAGGAAAGATAAAGGTACTGTGAACAAGATGGATTTATGGGTGTGAGGGAAGATCCAGGTAAAGATCTAGTATTTTTGTCCTTGTGAGATGGGACAAAACAGGCAATGGGGTGCCATAGCCCTGAGGTTGCAGCAATGCCCTGAAGGGGGAAGCATTTCCCTCCCTGATTCCTTGTGCAGAGGCTGGCCATTAGCCCTGTGCATTGAAGTCATAGCCAGCATCTAATTCCTCAGTTGTCTGTCCTAAATGAGAGGACTTGCAGAAGAGTTGTAGAAACCAGGAACTTAAAAGCAAGTCTTTTCCTCTGTTCTGAAAGGACAGTCTGGCAGCTGAACATGTGTGGCAAGGTATTGCTGCCAGGAAGGGTTTCAGGAAATGCGACAATGGATTTCTAGAATCCTTTGGCACAGAGTTAAAAAGAGGTTTGCATCAGGAGTGTGTTCAGAAATGGTGAATAATTCAATATGCTGCAGCTCTTTGAAGGCTTTTAACTTGTTGGCAGCATTAGCAAGTCCCCACTAAAGGAGCAGGCATTTTGACACTGTTATGATGTCAGAATATTGCATTTATTTTTCCTTTTTGTGTCTACTGACTCCTTACCCCTTTTACGTATTGACAACATCCACCACAGAGTCAAGCAAATTTATTATGGTACTGAAAAGTTCCCTAAAGTAATTGCTAAAGGCTGCTAGTGTTAGCCAGCAGGAGGCACTGCTTCTACCAGATGGCTTGGAAGTGGCTAAGATAGGTGAAGACTTAACTGCCATTTTTCTGTCAGCCCCTTCAAACTAGGTCAAGACTATAGCCTGTGGCAGACATTATATTTAAGGTGTGTTTAACCAGTTAACCACATTTTAAAGTGTAACCTGGCCACATGTTCAGACAATGAATGGTATAATAAATCAAATCTTGTGTAATAATTTCATGGATTTCATAGACATTAGGGCTGGAAGGGACCTCGGAAGATCATAGAGTCCAGCCCTCTGCCCCAGGGACAGGAAGTCAGCAGGGGTCATAAGATCCCAGCAAGATAAACATCCAAGTTTCTCTCGAAGGCGTTCAAAGTAGGTGCTTGAACCACCTCCGGTGTCAGGCTATTCCAGACCTTGGGGAAACAACTTTATGGCTGATTTTCCATCATGCCCTTTATTTGAACATGTGGCCATTGGGTCCCCACCAGCTGCCAATCATTCAATCATCCACATGATCAAGAGTGTACTGAGCAATTCTGCTCATGATCAGGTGATTGTTGGCCAGCTCCAGCAACTACTTTGGGCTTCATTCAACCTCCCCTGTGGGTTCTAGGGGCCAGCCGACAATCAGCTGATTGTCAGGCACCTTGCCAGTGTGGGAGGAGCCCAGGATAACGATCCTGGGCTCCCTCTGCACTGGCAAGTATGGTACAATAGAGATTGATCCCCAGTCTAAAAACTGATGCCCAGGAAGTCCAATTGTTAGGATTGCAAATTAGATCCCAATGTGCCTTCAAACAAATGTCTGTCAGCAGCCTGAGACTGATCCTGCAGGGAGGAGGAAACATCAAGAGCTTTCTCTCAACTCTGGTGTTCCTGTCTGGATCACTGCTGTATTTGTTCCCAAGGAAGAAGGAAGTCTAACATTTATAGAAATGCTAGAACACTGTAAGGAGCCCTCAGCACTGTACAGCAGAGTTGGACCAGACCATACAATACAGAAGCCAATGGGAAGAGCACACATGAAATGGTATAGCTGTAGCCACCTCTTTCCCAGTATTTCTGAGGGCATTGTGTCCGTTCCAGACTCAACGGCCCCCGGGTCTGTTGTTGGTTCACCTGAAAAATGCATATCCTTGGCTTAACTCAAGATGCTGCCTGCAGAATGTTCTTCCAAGGCGTAAACTGTACAGTAAGTTGATACTGCAAGTTAGTATGCAGCACGCGGAAATAAGGATACAGGGTCTGCTGTGGTCTTTCCTGTTTGAGAGTAGATCAAATAACTTTATGATAAATGTACCTCCGCTTGCAACAAAGACAAGGCAGGGCTCAGGTTTTGTATATAGCCATGGGAATCTTTATTTAGGATGCTGGAAGCTTTCTAGCTCACACATTGTCATGTTATGCATGGTCTGTCTAAATCCTGGACTAGATTAAGTAACCCTGGAATGGATTACTGTGTATGCTATAGGTATCACTCTAGGAAGAGTGACAGAACAGAGTCTGAGTCCAGATAATGTATCTGGCTATGTCAATAAACTTGGGCACAAGTCTCTCCTAGTTGGACCAGTCGCTAGCTTGGCACCACATTTTCCAGAGATCAGTATCTGAATTCCCTGGCTGATAAGTGACAGTACCAGTGCAGCTGCATGTCAGACAACAGCCAGGCATCATTTAGTATTCCAAGTACATGTTGTGAAGCTTGCTGAAACTTGTGCAAGAGCTGAGAGTCACAGGAGAAAATGGGCTTTTAACAACCCTGTCTCATTTGTGGGAGGCTGCCCAAGCAAGTTGTGACTAAGAGACCCAGAACTAGGAGCAATGACTGGCCTCTGCCCAGGTTCAAGAGGTGTGAGAGGGATGTGAGATCCAAAAATTGGCTCAGTTTGCAGCAAACTAGTTTCTGTCCAGAAAGCAGGAAGGTGCCTGGTTGTAACAGCAGGGGACAGCAATGTGGTGGCAGTGTTGGGAGCTAGCTGGCTTATCTGTATAGTTTGAGAGCACAGAATTGGTAGCACAATATCATTCTCTGCATAACTGTGATTAGTGAGTTTATATGAATAACCTGACACCTCATCTGTTTCATAATGAGTTTACTTGGCTTACATCAGCAGCCTCTCAGTCTTCAGCTGTTAGAGTCCAGCAGTCTATACAGATGCCTCATGCTCACATTAAACTTTGTTGTTTGTCTTTTATTTTGATCCCTTTGCGTGCCCTTAGTGAACAGGTGATCTCATGTGATCACACAGCATATCCCTGGAGACCACAACGTAGAAAAAAGCAAAGACGAGGGGAAGTTATTTGGTGTATGAGAAAGGCAGTACAGGTTTCAATGGAGAAAAAGGCCCCTCAATATTCCTGGGAGAAGTTAATTAGAAAGTTTTCCAAATAAAGAAAGGATATGTATCATCATTCTCTATTTAAAGCCAGTTCCATAGAAATGTACAAATTGTTCAAAATCTTACTTGAAGACACATTTCCTCATGCGCCTCCTGTCTGTTGTTTGATTTAACACAATACTTCTATGATGACCTCGGGAGTAAAAGCATGACTTCCCAAGTAATGGAACTTACTAGCCACAGAAACAGGAATGTTTTTGGCAGTCTACTGAGAACATTTATGGAATATTAATTACTAGGAACAGGGTGGATAAAAATCAATGCTTTTTTTAAATAAAACAATTGGATTTTATTTAAATCATTTTTTGATTTAATCATATTTTTTTAATTTTTTGTTGATGCTTTAAAAAAACCCATATAGTTTTAATTTAAGATACATTAAAGTGCAAAGATATGGAATAGGGATTATAACTTCTTGTGGCTTGGGGGTGAGGGTGGCCAGCAGGACCACGGGGCTGTGGCTTGGGGGCGAGGGGCGCCAGCAGGGCCTGGGGGCCAGGGGGCTGTGGGTTGGACACCAGCAGCGCCAGGGGGGTATGGGTCTGGACAAGCCATCAATCATTGCAAATGGGTCCTGGTATGAAAAAGGTTAAGACCCACTAATATAAAGCACGCTGCACTTAACTTAATTTCATTCTGGGAATTGAAAAACTGGCATGGCAGGCAGCAGGGAAATGGCCAAAGTTAAAATGTCACATCTTTCTTCTCACTTTCTACCATTCTGCTAATTGGGGGAGTGGAGGAGATGCTTCCAGAGCAGTAACATAAGCCAGAGCCAGTGAAGTTAAAATATGTTGGTAATTATTAATAATTGTTACCTTGCTAGTGAAGAGTCCAGATGACCAGTGCTACTGGAAGAATATACTGCAGTTACAGTAAAATGCCAGATTCTGCCTTCCAAGTTCAACTGACCTGGGTTTTAATGGGATTTATATGCATGTCAAAGAAAAATATTTGATCTTAAGCAAAGAGAATGTTTAGCCTCATGGAAAGAGAATTGTAAAGCACGATCAGGTGATGTTAGGGTTCCTAGCAAACAGCAACAAACTTAGTAAACAACAATTTAAACCACCAGCGAACCTCAGTGTAATCTTCACTGATTCTGCATCCTGAAACACTAGTAAAGATGCATCCCAGGGGAAAGATGCTTAAAATATCTTGTTATACTATATTGTGTTTGTGGTAATATCTTTCTTATTAAACAGTACTCATTTTATCTTTTCATAAAAGTTGATTCTTTGCTAATCTGATTTCAAAATTGATGCTACAAGCACATTAAAAAAGTCAAATACTTTCCTATTAAAGATTGTGTACATGGTTTAAATTTATTGAGTAGAAAAAGTTTCTAGAGGGTTTGTAGAAATGGTTGCTTTAATTCCCTTAAGAAACATTGTAGTAAATGAATAACCTAGGTAGACAAGTGAAACAGCTTTATTTTTTCTTACACTTCTAAATAGGACAAGTATTATTTTGTAGGGCTGTGCAAAATTTTGCCGGATGTTTCATTTTGACACTGCTTCAACTCGTTTCAAGCTCGAAACTGTGAAAACAAAAGGCTTCAAAACAGCCTCAAAACAAAACGAGGGCAGTCAAAATATTTCAAAAGTTTTGAAACGTTTCAAATATCGAAGTTGGGCTGGCTCGCAGGGAAACAGAAACTAAGGAGAGGGAGGAGGAATGGGGGGATTGCTCTGTTATTGACATGTGTATCTGGCCAGTGACTGTGATCCTTCCCTGAGGTCCCTTCCAATCCCAGTGCTCTGGGGGAGGGATAGAAAAGCAGCTGCGCCTTAACGCACACGCACATAGTCACACATCATGAGTTCTGCTTGTCAGCAGCTTGAGGTACAGTTTCCCAGAAAGCCCTGCACCTATCTCCTTGAAATTTGGGAGGCTTCATAGCGTCAGAAGGGGCTACCATTCCTGGTGTTTTCATCCAAATCTGCCAAGAAATGACAAAGTTATAGGCAGTTTCGTGGTTCCCAATTATAGCCTATGGGTGAAACATCAAAACAGCGTTGAAACAGAAAAACAGTTTCGACAAAACGAAATAGAACAGTGCTTCGAAATTAAACAAAACTCGAAACGAAACACTGTCCCATCGAAACGGAAGTCTAAACGAAACGGTGCCATTTTGCACAGCCCTATATTTTGGAACATCCTTCAAGGAATATTATACCCATTCTATTAATTCATTTTGCCACTAGATGTCACTGCTGTTCCATGGAGATCAGTTGCAACTGCATTTCTCTGGATTTCTTTCTTAAAAAGGATAAATTTAGAAGCAAATTTAAGGTGTTTCCTTTTGCTCTAAGCAAATATCTTCTTCCCAGGGGCATGAAACAAATCATTAAGCCACAGGTTAACTGTACTTCATATTAGAGATTGTTGGATTAAATTCCTGGTCCCAGAGTATTTTAGGTTTTTAGGCCAGATGCAAATCGTGACCCTAGGTGGAATTTAGACTCCTAACTCGTTAAAAAAAAGTCTGAATTGGCTCTACTTCAGCAGCCATAAAACTCCATGGACTCTGCAGATCATTAGCTGTTTCATATAATCCTGAGAATTTGGCCCAAAGTGTAATTTTAGGCCCACATGTATACTCCAGAAACAATCCAGATTGGCACCTAATTCTCACCTGAGTGCCACTGTGATTTGGATTAGTACTGGGAGGCATCAGAATAGTATATGCACTTAATTCTAAACCATCATTAGCTAAAAAAGAGTGCCCAGGGATGTGGGATACAGAGTCATGTGCCCTTGCACTCTCTAGGAAGCTGGGAGATGTGGATTAGGCTGAGGATGGCTTGGAAACTGGATCTAGAGTTCCAGATTTGTAACTACTACACTACTGGTTAAAAAAAAAAATGGGTACCACACCCTTGCACATTAGAGAGGGAACATGGGGTGCTGTGCCTTGTACTATCCCAATGCTCCTGTCAGGAAGCTACATTTCTTGTGGGTGGTCTGGATCCTAAAATAGTGGAGGCACCTAAAGTGTAGCCAAGAAGTAGCCTAACTAAGACACCCCCTTGTTCCTAATAATTCTTGATGGCTAGCATAGGAGCCTTTCTGTACAGGACTGGGTTTTGGATTGCCCTGGGGAGTTGTTGGATTCTCCTCATTCACTGTATTCTAGATTTCTAACCCTTTTGATTTATATCACCTTCCCAGGGGAGGTCACCTACATTTTTTTACAATGGACAAATAAGCAGCTGCAAAGTCATTTTGGATCTGGCCCCTACCTACACTGTTGCCTGCAATCAGATATCTCTAATATAATAAAAAAACGTACCTAGTAGCAATTCATATATTTTTAACACCTGATTCTTATCTCTCTCATACCTGTGTAAATCTGAAGTCTCTTCAGTTAGCGCAGTTACACTGCTAGGAAACAAATGTATGTTAAATCAGAGTCCATTCCAGAGAGTTTAAAGGTACCTTATTGTTGCTGAATTAAACCATGGCTCAAAGGTTTTGGCCACACTGCAATGTTTACACAAGATAGAACTCGAGTGTTGTCCCTAACTCAAGTCCTGTCCACACATAAAGCTCCTTAACTTGAGAGTGGCGGTACTCTTCATTTGAGTTTACGGAGCCCTGAGGGTGGCAAAGATTATAGTTTGAGTTAGTACTTCAAGTCAGCTACTCACGCAATCAACCCTTGCTGCTAATCCCATCACTGCACAGTAGCCCAATCTCTATTTCAGCTCCACTGTTATTTTGTAGTACAGCCAATCGCACTCAAACTAGACTAAGCCCTTGTCTACTTTACAAAATTCAGTCAGCAGCACTATATATACCAACTAGGGGTGAGAAAAGATCATATCCTGTAGCCAGAGTAGTTCTGCCAACAAAATCCCCAGTGTAGATGCAGCTCTGCTGTCAGAAGGCAGCTTCAATTGGTAGTGCTTGTCATTCCAGGGAGTTGGTGTAGTTCTGGTAGCAGAAAACTCGTTCTTTACACCAGGACACCTGGCTGCCTTTGCACTGCTTATAACATTAAACCAGCAGCAGCTCTGTAGGTCGTAGCTTTAATTTGAGAGGAGCTAAATTTAAATTGAACCTAGATAACTCAATTTAAGTGAGAAGGAATCATAGAAGTAGGGTTGGAAGGGACCTTGTAGATCTTCAAGTCCGACCCCCTGCCTGGGCAGGAGGGAAACTGGGCTCAAGTGACCCCAGCCAGGTAGGCATCGAGCTGCTGCTTAAAACCCCCAGGATAGGAGCCTGCACTACTTCCCTTGGAAGTTGGTTCCAGATCCTAGCCACCGTAACTGTGAAGTGGTTCCTACGGATGTCTAATCTAAACCCACTCTCCAACAACTTGTGGCCATTATTCCTTGTTATCCTGGGGCGCTAGGGGAAACAAGGTCTCCCCCAAACCCTTCTGGTCCCCCCCTAGTGAGTTTATAGACGGTCACAAGGTCCCCCCTCAGCCTTCTCTTGTGAAGGCTGAACAGGTTCAGGTCGCGTAGCCTCTCACTGTAGGGTCTGCCCTGCTGTCCCCAAATCATGCGGGTGGCCCTCCTCTGGACCCTCTCAATGTTGTCCACATCCTTCTTGAAGTGGGGCGCCCAGAACTGGACACAGTACTCCAGCTGTGGCCTGACCAGTGTCACGTAGAGGGGGAGGATCACCTCCTTGGCCCTACTTGAGATGCACCTGTGGATACATGATAAGGTCCGGTTAGCCCTGCTGACCGTGACCTCGCATTGTCGGCCCATGTTCATCTTGGAGTCAATGATGACTTCAAGATCC